>NC_056739.1:1208682283-1208877283 GCF_019279795.1 Protopterus annectens | reverse complement strand
AGGAAATACTCGAAACCCTTGCAGTCTTAGATGAGCTGCTACCATTGCCATGAATTTGGTAAACACCCTGGGGGCTGTGGTGAGTCCAAAGGGCAGTGCTCTGAATTGGAAATGACTGGCTCCAAGCCGGAAGCACAAAAAACCTCCTGGTGCTCTTTTCCATTTTTGTGTGGTAATAAGCGTCTTGGAGGTCGATAGAGCACATCCACTCATCTTTTTCCAGGAATGGAAGTATCAACTGAGCCGTGACCATCCAGAATTTGGTTTGTTGAACTGCCTTGTTGAATTGGCTGAGATCCAAAATGGGTCTCCAGTCCCCTGTTTTCTTGGGCACTAAAAAGAATCTGGAGTAAAATCTGGATTCTTTCTGGTCTAATGGGACTTTCTGGATTACTCTTTTGCTTAGTTGGGTGGTACATCTAGGGAGTTTTTTCTGGGGCTTTGGCGGTTATGATAGAGGAGTTTGGTAACCTCTGGATATGATTCCCTGCACCCATTTGTCTGTTAAAATTTGCCAGACAGATTCATGCAGAGAAAATTGTCCGCCGACTGCCTCCAGAGGCGGCAATCTGGCACCTATTCAGGGGTGCTGGTAAGAAGCTCCAAAGAAGGTCTCTCTGGATCCCTGATTCTGCGAGCCATTTCTACCTCTAAGACAGGGTCTTCCATTACTTCCCCCTCTGCCCTGGGGAAGGTCTTTGCCTCATGAATCCTGGAAAGGGCCTTTGGATTTTTTAAACCATAGTCTCCCACTTCTCTGGTTCCTACAATATGGTCTCTTGAGGAGTGGAGAAACATATGCCAACGACAGAGAGGGTCTTTGCCTCATGAATCCTGGAAAGGACCTTTGGATTTTTTAAACCATAGTCTCCCACTTCTCTGGTTCCTACAATATGGTCTCTGAGGAGTGGAGAACATATGCCAACAACAGAGAGGGTCTTACCGCTTTTCACATCTTGCTAAGATATCTTTTACCTTAGGACCAAATAGGGAAGATCCACACAGAGTGCTGATGAATGACGCTTTAAATGGCTCCCCAAATTCGCACAAGTGCATCCAGGAATGCCTTCTAATGGCTGTGCCTGAACCCGCTGCCCTAGTTCCTTCAGGTGCATGGGCAACAAGCCTCATGGACAAGTTAGAAATTGCTTCTAGGGTTGCAAGCTGAGAGGTAACTATGTCGTACCCCTTCAGCCACTGCTTCTTAGACAGTATCCGAAAGCTCCTTGATCAGATCCCTCTGCAATCTTGTAAAGTGCGCCATATAATTCAAGGACCTTAGAGCAGAGGTCGATGAAGCATAAACGCGCTTCCCAAATCTATCCAAAGTCCTAGACTCCTTGTTAGGAGGATGGATAGTAGGACTTTCCTTGAGAAGTTCCTTTCTGGTGCCTGCCATTACCACCATGAAGTCAACAGCAATTCCATTTGGCCAAAATCAGGTCTCAGGGATGGGCTCTATGGCGTCAGGCATCTTCCACGCCCACTGAGCGATCAATTTAATGAGAAAGTGGGTGGAGTGATCCAAGAAGTAAAGGGTTGAGCACAAAAAGGCTCCAGGTATACAGATTCCTATGAGGAAGGTTGGAAGGAGGACCACCCACCCCTCTGTTTTAGGATTTCTAGGATGTTCCCGAAGGAAATATCATCAGGGGGTGACCTGGAGGAACCTTCCCCTTCACTGAAATCAGTATCTTTAGTGAAAAACTTCTCTGGGGAGACTAAGTGCTTCCTCTTGCACTTTCTTTTTGCAGGGACTTCCTTGGGGGGGATGATCCAAGGAAGTATCCGAAGAGACTATCAAGGTAGGTGTTACCTGAGACTTTTGCACTCTTTCCCAGGGGTGAGACTGATGGTAGCACAGTTCGAGGATACAGAAATTTGTCCCGACAGGGATGGCACAGATTGAGAGTCTCCAAATAGAAAGTGCTGTCTCCATAATCCTGAAGGGTGCCCCCCCCCCCCCGGTAGAGGGGTGGGAAACTCAGAACGGAAATAAGACTCCTTCAGATCTGGAGTCACACCCCAAACCGAGGAAGCTGCCTCTGGAACAGAAGTCTGGGTCGATGCTGTAAAGGCCAAGGCACCAAGAGATAGACGGTTCTGAAGGGACCAAAAAGGTACCATGCATCTCGGACCCGACCAGAGAGTCTTGACCCTAGGTCGTCTCCGGAGCCAAAAGCTCAGAGCTACAGAAGACGGTCCTTGGAACCCGAGACGAAGATGCTACTGAAACAGACAGTTGTAGCCGGAAGGGTCGGGATCAGGGGCTCCAAAGGGTCAGCAAGAGTTGGAGGCTAACAGGGTGTCATAGGATGAATAGTTCCAATGCCGGTGTGGCTCAGAACAGAGGGCAATCCCCTTGCCACCAGTAGCTGATCCACTAGTCTCAATGTTTGTCTCTGAGAGACTCTTAGTAGAATGAACAGATGCAGTGGAAGGAGATTTCGGAGGTCTCACTTCCACAAACCGAGCGTCTTTAAATGGGTCCACAGATGGGGAGTAAGATGTTCCTGGGAGCGGAGGCAGCCCCAGTTGCTTCAGTACTGACATATCAATAGGTACTGAAGAAGCTGTTGGCTCCGAAGCCAATTTACTGGTAGTAGCAATAGTTGGTGTAGGCAAATCCTCTGGTACTGATGAACACTTTGGTACAAAGGAAGGTCTAGCTATTTTCCTTGACGGTTCAGAGGACTTTTGAACCAAGGAAGGCCTTTTCTTTGAAGTGAGAGAAGAGGAAGATGAAGTACCAGCTTTCTCTCTGGACTCAGAAATGGCCTCATCAAATCCAGTTTTAAGTAGCTCTTTTAATAAACCCATGACAAAAAAAAAAAAAAAAAAAAAAAAAAAATTTGCACAGTTCTCCTGCAAATGTATCTTGCCAAGGCAATAAACACACAGGGTATGCCTGTCTGAACTGGGCATTTTGCCTTCACACTTCTTATACCTTTTAAATCCAGAGGTGCCCTTAGAGAGAGTTTCGAAGGAGAAAGTTTCTCCTGTTGTTCTGTCATAACAGGTTCAAGCAGTCGCAAAACAAAGAACTACAGATAAAGCATTTTTTTTTAATACAAAATAGAAAAATACCAGCGATGGTATGATAAGACTACCTTTAAAAGTAATTAACAGAAGTGATAGGGGGTACCAGCAATGGTACTGGACAGCCTACCAATGGTAGAGGGCAGACAGAAACCAGCTACAAGAAGAGGGAGGAGCGGGTAGAAATACAAGGAGTTAAGAAGAAACCATTTCTAAAGTGTCAAAAAATTAGAAATTACTCAAACTAAGCCAAGGTTTGAGACAGTGAATGAATGAGTCTGGTCTGCGAAGCGGCAAACAAGATCTGAGGTAATCTCTGTGAGGAGCATTATGGGTAGAACCTGGCTTGAGAGTTTGGAGAGCGCGAGCTGAAGTAAACAGCCATCTTGGTTCGAAGGTTCAGAACCGAACCCACTGTCGAGGACTGAGTGAAGATTGTTTCGAGTTATGTGGTTTACTCGTGATCTGATCTTTTCAAGCCTGTCTACTGGGAGAAAAGCAACTCCTGAAATAGTGTTTATTAAGGCTCTGATAAGTTCTGAAGTTTGTAGCTTTTACTTTTTGTAATTCATTGAAATGCCCAATGAAGCGCAAAGGTATAGAGTGTAATCTCTTGCCCGTTCTAGTTGATGCATGGTTGTAGCGGTAAGAAGACAGCCGTCCGTAAGGAATAACTCAAGATCCCTGCAGTCTGAGATGAGCTGCTATTACTGCCATGCATTTGGTAAACACCCTGGGGGCTATGGTGAGAGTAAAGGGCAGTGCTCTGAACTGGAAATGACTGGCTCCTAGCCGAAAGTGTAGGAATCTCCTGGAGCATTTGTCCATTTTTATATGGTAATACGCATCCTGAAGATAGAGCACATCCAAACGTCTTTCCAAGAATTGAAGTATCGACTATACCAAGACCATCTGTAATTTGGTTTGCTGAGCAGCCTTGTTGAACTGGCTGGGATCCAAAATAGGTCTCAAGTTTCCTGGATTTTTGGGCACTAAAAAGAATCTTGAGTAAGAGACTCTGCTCCTCTTTGGTCTGGTGGGACTATGACTTATCGAGCAGTTTTTGAAATTCTACAAGTTGCTTCCCAGTGAATGGGTGGAACATCTGGGAGTCTGAGTGTCTGGAGTTGAAGAAAGGGGAATAATGTAACCTCTGGTAATGATTCCCTGCACCCATTTGTCCAAGGTTATCTGTAGTCAGGCAAATCAGTGCAGGGATAATCATCCCCCCGACTGCCTCCAGAGGAAGACAAATCAGGCCTCTATTCAGGAGTGCTGGTAGGAGTTACTAGAGAAAGAGTCTCTGGACCCCTGGTTCTGTGGGCCACCTCTGCTTCTAGGATGGCATCTTCCATTATTACTTCCCCCTATGCTCTGGGGAAAGTCCTTGCCAAGAGAGTCCTGGAATAGGGCTGTTGAGTGGAGAAACATACACCTATGGCAGAGAGAGAGTCTCCCCATCTTTCTCACATCTGGCCAGTGTGTCTTTAACCTTGGGTCCAAACAGGGATAAATCGATCAAATGGAGTATTGACAAATGAAGATTCAAATAGCTCTGCAAGGCCACATAAGTGCATCCAGGCGTGTCTCCTAATGGCTATGGCTGAGCCCGCTTGCTCTTGTCCCTTCGGCTGTGTGGGCAATTAGTCTCATGGGCGAGTTAGAAATTGATTCAAGGGTAGCGAGCTGAAAGCGACTTCGTCTTGAACCTCCTCAGCTACTGCTCCTGTGAATGTATCAGACAGTTCTTTACTTAGATCTCTTTGTAGTCTGGCGAAGTGCGCCATGGAATTCAAAGACCCAAGAGCGAAGGCCGAAGCATAAATGTGCTTCCCGAATCTATCAATAGTCCTCGACTCCTTGTTAGGAGACTGGATAATAGGACTTTCCTCAGCAAGTTCCTTCTTTGTGGCTGCCACTATCACCATGACATTCAGATACCTTTAGCTCAATGCTGCTCTTCCTTAGGGGCAGAAAGGATATGGTCTGGCCTCTTGGGGATCGGTTTGATGGAGTCAGGATTTTTCTAGGTCCACTGCGTAATGAATTTAATGAGCTCGTCAGCGGGTGGAGAGATCCAAGAGGTGGAGGGATGGGCATGAAAAGCCTCTAGGTATACAGACTCCTCCAAGGAAAGCTGGAGGGAAGACCAGCCACCCCTCCATTTCAAGATTTCCAGGATGTCCCCGAAGGACTCTGCATCAGGGGGTGACCTGGGGGAACCTTCCCCCTCACCAAAATCAGTATCCTCAGTGAAGACTCCTCCAGGGAGTCCAAGTGCTTCCTCTTACACTATCTTCACAGGTACTTCCTTGGGGGGGATGTTCGAGAATTATCCAAAGAGGAAACCACCAAGGTCTTTCCTGAAGCTTTTGTGCCCCCGTCCCACGGATGAAAGGGTAGCTCATGTCAAGGGGATGTAGAAGCTTGGCCTGACAGATGGCAAGGACTGGGAGACCACAATGGACAAGGCCTTCTCCATGATCCAGAAGGTTGGCCCACCCTCATATAGGGATGGGAGCCCGGAACCAAAATAAACTCCTGCTAAACCGTGGTCCCACCCCACACCGAGACGGAGACCTCCAAAGCAGAAGCCTGGACCTAGCCAACAAAAGCTGAAGCAGCGAGGGGCATGGAAAGCTCAGGAAAAAAGTCGAACACTGTCCCTTGGAACCGGCAGCAAAGTCCTGACCCTGGGAGACCTCTGGTTCTGAAAAACTGGAGGAGCTCAAGGCAATTCTTGGTTCCAGAGAGGAAGCTCTTACTAGAGTCAAGACAGTTGGAGCCGGGTAGGTCAGTGCCAGGGGCTCCAGTGACTCAGCTGAGTTGGAGGAGGAAGATGAGATGGTGTCAAAGAAGAGCAGGTCCCGGTGCCGACTTGGTTGTGAACCCAAGATGAAGGCAATCCCTTTGTCGTCAACAGCTGGTCCACCTCATGTCAGATTCCGAGAGGCTCTTAGTGGATGGAAGAGACACAGAATGAGACCTACGTGATCAGTCCTTAAATGGTGCAACCGAAGAGGAGTACCTTGTCTTTTGTATTGATATCAAAGTAGTCTGTTCTGGTACTGAGACAGAAGTTGTCTTGTGTGAAGTTGTAGGTGCCAAAACTGTCTTGCCTATCGGTGCCAAGGGAGCTGTCAACACCATAGGCTGTTTAGATAACTTTTTAAGCGGTTCTGAGGAACTACTTGGAACAGAGCGGGAGCACTTCTTTGGTTTAGAAGATTAGGAAGATGATAACGAGCTGGCTTCAGTCTTAGACCTAGATATGGCGTCTTCAAAGTCGCCTTTTACTAAACCTTTCAAATTTTCTCTGCTCAGTTAAAGTCCTGGTGAAGAAACCATGACAGATGCAGCAGTTTTCCTGCAGGTGTACAACTAAGCAATACTCAAACCAGACATGTTCATCTTAATTGGGCATCTTCCTGTCACATTTCTAGTATCTCTTAAAGCCAGAAGTGCCCTTAGAAGGTTCATCAGACACAGATAAATCAGCCATGCCCAAGAAGAAGGCTTAAGACTGATAAGGCACACATACACTTGCAAGAGGGGACAGCAAGTTTTCTTTTTTTAAAGAGATAGTAGGAGCAAGAAAGGGTACCTTCTATGGTAGCCAGAAAAAAATACCTTAATAGGTTAAATGGCTTCTTGACACAACGGGTAGGACTTGGCTCCCCCTTTATTGTTGATGTACCATACTACTGACATGTTGACTGATAGAATCGAAATTGTCAGTGACGTGAGGACGGATTGAAATGCTTGCACCGCCAGAAGCACCGCCCTCAGTTCTAGGACACCGATATGCAGGTAGGCCTCTGTCTGACCAAGTACCTTGGACAATCTTTCCCCCGATAAAGCTCCCCATACCTTCTCAGGGAAGTGTCCATAGTCACTGTGGCTCTGGGCTGCTGTGGGTAAAAGGGGCAACTCCATTGCTGTCTGTCTGTCTTCATCCACTACATTAAATCCCGCTTGCATCGCTAAATTATTCATATTTGATAGGACAAGGGATGTTGTAAGGGGTACCATTGCATTAAGAGGAGACATTGGAGAATTCTCATGTGTAATCTTGCCAAGGGCACTATGGTAATTGTGGCTGCCATAGAACCCAGCAGTTGAAGGACTGTTCAAGCTGGGACTAGATTTTGACAGAGTAATCACCTGGATTTGGGATCTTATCCTATGTAGTTTGGGAGAGAAACTAGGCAAGCAATTGTGTTGAAAAATCACTCCAATATATTCTAAGGATTGCGAGGGAATCAGGTTGCACTTTCCCAGTTTATTGGGATTCCCTTAAGTCTGCTAGTCAGAGTGTAGTCTAGTGCTATCTCCAGTAGATGCTCGAATCTCAAGTGAGTTGTTGCCACTGCCATGCACTTGAACACTCTGGGGGCTGTACAGAGTCCGAATTGAACATGACTGGCCCCTAGCCAGAAGTGAAGAAATCTTCTGCAGCGCTTGTCCATTTTTATGTGGTAATATGCATCCTGAAGATCTATTGAGCACATCCAGTCATTTTTTTCCAAAAATGGGAGGATAGACTGAACTGTGACCATCCGGAATTTTTCTTGTTTGACAAACTTGCTTAAGCTGCTGAGATCCAGAACTGGTTTCCAGTTCCCTGGCTTTTTTTGGCAGAATCCGGATCCTATCTGGTCTGGTGGGGGTGTCTGGATGACTCTTTTTGAAGCAGATTTTGAATTTCTAGTGCTGCTCTTTTCCTTTGACTGGGTGGAATGTCGGGGATTCGACTTGCTGACTTCGGGTTATATCCGCTGGTTATGATCCGTTGCACCCACAAATCCGTTATTGTTAGCCAGGAAGAAAAATGCAAGGAAAAAATGTCCCCCAACTGCTTCCAGAGGAAAGCAATCAGGCCGATCCTCAGGAGCGCTGATAGAGCTGTCCAGAGAAGGAATCTCTGGAGCCCTGATTACATGGACCCCTCTGCCCTTGTAGGGGCATCTTCCAGATGAGTTACCCCCTTTGCCCCAGGAGTACACTCACCACGTATGTCACGAAAAGGACCCTGCGATTTGTTGTGCCACATCTTTCCGCTTCTCTGGTTCCTAGAGTATGGATGCTGAGAGGTGTAAAAAACGTATGCCCACGGCAGACAGGGGGTTTTCCATCCTTCTCACACCTGGTCAATGTGTCTTTCAGTTTTGTGCCCTCACACCTGGTCAATGTGTCTTTCAGTTTTGTGCCGAAAAGGGAAGAAGCTTGCACTGGAGTGTTAAGAAAGGAAGAATTAAAGGGGTGGACAGTCTGGCTCTCCTTGGCCAGTTCCTTTTTCGTGGCGGCCACCACCACCAACGCATCTACTGGAAGACCCTTAGACCAGTGATGGAGTTGCTCAGGAGGAGATAGAATTTTGTCCGGCCTCCGTGGGATGGGTTCAGTAGTATCAGGACTCTTACATGCACGCTGCACGATGAGATAAACCAGCTCATCTGCAGGCGGGGGTCACACAGGAAGTAGTGGGTCGAGCACGAAAAGCCTGCAGGAACATGGAGTCCTCTGAGAAGGGATTGGTGGGCTTCCAGTCACCCCTCTGTTTCAGTATTTCAAAGATGTCTCCACACGAGACATCAGGGGGTGCCCGTGGGGACCCCTTCCCTTCATCATAGTCCATGTCCTCTGTTAGACTCCTCAGGTGAGTCCATATGCTTCCTCTTGTGCAGCCCTCTTCAGCAGGAGCTTCTGAAGAAGACTGAAGGAGCACCCTGCGGTAGGGCATTCTGAGACTCTTGTGCTCAATGTCCCAAAGCAGTGGCTTGTGTCAGCTGCGGCTTCAGAGGAAGAACTTATCTGGGGTTCCAACGCCAAAGGCTTGCCTGCAGAGACAAGGGCCCTCTCCATCGCTTTGAAAGCTGCCCCGCCCAAAGAGGGATGGGAACCCGGAACAGAGAAGGACAACCTCTGAACTGGGATCACACCCCGCTCTGACGAGCTTGCTCCCAAGGATGAGGCCTCAAGGGGACTCTGTACTGAGAGCGCTCCTGGTACCGTGGTACGCAGCACCATAGAAAAACTTGGAGCCGTACCAGGTGCCAAGGTGCCCGCAGTGCAGTCCTGAACTTGAGGATGACCTGGCTCCAAATGAGTCAAAGGCCAAAGGGACGGCTCAGAGGCCACAGTGAGATCCACTAGTGGCACTGGAGTGGGAACAGAGAAAAGAGTCTGTGCCAAATACTTCGAGGTCAAAGGAGGAGAGTGGAGTATGTAGAGATAAATTCTCAAGTTCAAAGGGGAATGGTGTTTTATAAGGTGCAGCAATTCCTCTGGCCATCAGCAGCTGGTCCACAAGATGCACCACGTCCAGTTCAGAGAGGCTCCTGGTCAATCTTGTGGCTAGTCCCGACAGTGACTCTGGCTGCTCTAAAAAAGGGCTAAATTGCTGCAAAGGATCCACTGAAGGGAAGTGCCAGGTCCATGCAGTATGGTCTAATGGCACCAATGTCTCAAGTTTGCAGACTTGTGTGGCAGAGGTGTCCAAACTTGAAGCAGACACTGTGGGTAAGCTCAGTGCTGTGGATGTAACAGGTGTCGTAATTGGTGTGGATGTCAAAATCTGTAGTTTAGGCAGGGTCGGTGCTGTAGACATAGTAGTTGGTGCCGAACTCAGAACCGATGATACAGTGATTTTTGATGGTACTTAGGATGATGCCAAAGAAACTGGTTTCGACTCTGGAGCTGAAGGTCATTTTCAGGATTTTTGGTCTCTGTTCCGGTTTGCTATCACCAGCAGATGAAGGAACCGTCTGCAGTCTCTTTATGCTCTCTATGCTCTTTCTTGGGAGGTGGTGTGCCCTCCGATGCAGAGATAGCCTCTGAGAAGGGCGTCTTAAGGAGACCCTTCAAAATCAATTTGTTTCTTCTGTCATTAAGAGTTTGAGTAACTGAACCCCACACAAATAGTGATAACTATGTTTCCTGTGTATATTGTTTGGGAGTTACCCATCTTTCTGTACAGCCTCCTTGTTCTGTTAGGCATTTTGCGACTACAATTGTCGCACTGTTTAAAGCCCAATGCTCCTTTTTTCTCAGACATCCTATCAAAAACACAAATATCCAATGCTACAGAGAATGTAAAGAGGAAAGTGTTTTTTTCTTTTTTTAATAGGAGAGAAATACCAGCACTGGTATTGTAAGATTACCACCGAGGGTAAAAGGAAAGGGCTGTACAAACAATGGTACCAGAGATTACCATATGGTATTTGAGGGAAAGATATACAAATAGATACTTAAGAGTGGGCATAAAAACTAGCACTAGATTAAGCAAAGAGGTTTACAATGAAAAAATTAAATATAAGAATACACTTTTATAATCAAAAATACTAAGTACTTAGCTGAGAGCTGGCTTGGCACAGCTTTACGGCTACGCGGCAAACGAGATCTGTAGTAACAGGGAGAAGGACACTGTGGGTAAAAGCTTAGCTCGAGAGTTTTTTTGGATGGCACGAGCTTGTTACAAGGCCGACTCAGTTCCAAGAACAGAACAGACCACCCATCAGTAAGGAATGAAGATTATCATCAATTGTTTTGATATTATTTCCTTAATTCTGCTGAGGCAGAAATGTAATTGTCTGAACATCTAATACAGACAATATTCTCCTTTATTAGAAAAATTGGGGAAGATGACTGGCAATTCTATGGCCTGATTAATACTGCACTCAAACTATCTTAGGAAGAAAAGATAGATTAGTTCAGAGTTTAATCCTGTCCTTACGAAAAATTAAGTAAGGGAGATTTTTGAACATAACGCCTGTAACTCAAACACTACTCTTGCAGAAGTTATCACTATGAGGAAAAGCATTTTCCTGGTACAAAACTAAGTCACACATTGCTGCAGGCTCAAAAGAAGTTACAACCAGTGACTGTAGAATGACAGATCTCACATGGGGTAGAGGATCTTTAAATGGTAGCTTTAGGCATATGGTTCCTTTGAGAAAGGCCTTATAATCTATGTGAAATTAAAGGGCAGTCTCCAAAGTCATTATGGAAATTAGATATGACTTCTAGAAAGACCTTAACTGTTGAGACTGAAGCTCCATTAGCAAAAAGGCTGGCCAGAATGTCTAAAACTTTTCCCACAGGCACAGAAAAGGGATCAAGATTATCACAAGCCCAGACTGAAAATCTCTTCTATTTGCCAAGGTAGAGCTTCTTCGTGGATGACTTATGAGATGCCAGCAGAATTCTTCTCACCGTGGATGTCATGTCATTATGCCTGGGGACTAAAGGAATTGGAGGACCCAAGCTGTCAGCTTGAGAGTTTGAAGACTGGGATGCACCAGTCCCTGAAGGTGAGACAGCAAATCTAGAACTGGGTCCAGAATCCATGGTCTGTTTAACTAGATGAGAACATAGGAAGGGAAACCAAACTTGCCGAGGACAATAAGGAGCAATGAGAATCACTTTGCTTCTCAACCTTCCTACCTTCTTGAGAAATAGTGGGATCAAAGGAAGAGGAGGAGAGCATACAGGAGACCTGGAGGCCAATCGAGAAGAAGAGTGCCTCTTGGGGCCACCCCATGAGGAGGGAATGAAGGCAAAGTAGCTTCTGCACTTGTTTTAGGGTGATCCAAAAAGACTGCAGCAAGGCTGATGCCAGCAACAGAAAATCCTCATCGCTATGTTGGGATTGAGAGACCACTCCTGAGTGAGGCAGAATACATCTGCTAAGCTTGTCCACTATCACATTTGAACTCCCCAGGATGTGCGTTGCTATCAGAAAGTGGTTGGAAGCGATGGCCCATTTCCACACCCTGAAGGCTTCTCAACACAAGGAATATGATCTGGATCGCCCCTGTTTGTTGATATACCAGACTACTGACATTGTTCAACTGGACTGCAACTGTGCCTTGACGGAGGACAGATTGAAATGCCTGCAATGCTAATAGCACTGCCCTCAACTCCAGGACACTGATATGCAGATAACCTCTATAGAAGACCAAGTGCCTTGGCCTGTTCTTCCCAGATAATGCCCACCTCCATCTGGGAGGCATCCGTAGTCACTTTGGCCTCGGATTGAGGCGGGGGACAAATGGGCGGCCCAAAAGAATTTCCTCAGATTCCACCCACCAGGTTAGATCCTTTTTGCAGTGACTGGTGATAAAAGTGAGGTGGTTCATTGGATAAGTTAAAGTAGACCACTGATTCACAAGAAGCCATTGTAATACCTCATGTGAAATTTCACTAACCGAACTATAGTGACAGCCGCTGCCATGGACATTAGATGAGCAGGTGCATTGTCGGTACACACAGAATAGAATGAACCTATAACCGTCTTTTGTAGTCTATGAACAGGAAGGGAGACTACACGACAGAGTGTTTAGACAAGCTCCTATGAATTCAAAATCCTAAAAGGGAGTCAGTTGAGACTTCGCATGACTGACCATGATGCCTAGATGCAATAACTGTAGACTGAAATCTGTTGTCTGAAGCAGTAGATGTCTGGTGGAAGCAGTTATGAGCCAGTCATCTAGATGTGGAAAAACCTGGAATCCATGCAGTCTGAGCTGTTACAGCTGCCACGCACTTTGTGTACACTCTGGAAGCTGCAGTAAGACCAAAGGGGCAGCACTCTAAACTGAAAATGACTGGCTCCCCACAAAAAGCAGAGAAACCTTCTTGAGCTTTTGTTCATCTTTATGTGATAATACACATTTTGAAGGTATATCGAGCACATCCAATTGTTTTCCTCTAGAAAGGAAAGTATAGACTGAACTGTGACCATCCGGAATTTGGATGGTTGAACAAATTTGTTTAGGAAGCTGAAATCCAGAATCAGTCTCTAGTCCCCTTGTCTTCTTTGGCACTAAAAAAAAAAAAAAAAAAAAAATCTTGAGTAAAATCCTGATCCTATCAGGTCTGGTGGGACTTCCTTTTCTACCAGCTTTTGACTTTCTAAGGCTGCTTGGACTCTCTGATTGCAGAAGTAGACTGTGCTAATAATCAGTCCATTCCATAAGTTTCGGAACCTTTGGTTTCGGTTTTCAAGAGGAACCAACAGAAGGATGTGTTTTTTTTTTTTTAACTGTCGGTGCCGATGGAGACAGTAAAAACAAAAAAAAAAAGGCACAAACATCCTTCTTGAACCAGAGGCCTTGGGTGGCTGGGTCAGCCTTGGACAAAGCTTCTTCAAAGGGCACTTGAAGACACCCTCATTACGACTTTATATCAGGGCCCTAGTACTGATGCCCTGGCAGATTGGGCGCTCCTCATTTGGATATTTAATGCTGTAAAAAACAATTATTGGGCATTTTTTGCAGCACTCCTGGCACTGTTTAAATCCAGTGGTGCTCTTTTATTTTTCTTCAATAACAGAAAAAAGGAAGGCAGAAAACCAGACAAAAAGTACAAACTCGCACACTCAAAGAAAAAAAATAGGAATTCTACCAGCGATGGTAGAAAGAAATACCAAGCAGTAATAAAGGAAAAGAAGGGGAATTACCAACAATCAGCTGTGTGATACTAGTCTGTTCGAGCTTAGGGGAACTGGTGTCTGCAAGTAGAATTACCAACAATGGTAGACAAGAAATAACAGGTAAAGGTCAACGAGAAATTACTCACTTGCACAAAAAGTGGGTAGAAAAGGATATTAAGAATTATATTTAAGATAATTAGATTGAAGAAAAAAATAAATTTTAACTTGGCTGTGAGAGAAGGAGTGGCTGACGTATCTTGCTACAAGAGCTGCAAATAAGATGAGGTACTTTAGAGAGGTACATTGATGTTTCCAATTATGGCAAGAGATTTGTTTCAGAAGATGAATTAGTTTTGAAAGAATATTTGTAACGACCGGGTCTGAATGTATGCTGCTTCCCAGGTATTAATGGCAAAAGAAAATGTTAGTCTACCTTAAAAAGATGTTGAATCATTAATTAAAAGTTCATGTGACCTTAAGGTTTTGTTAGGTGCCGAATTTGAGTGTTTCACTTTAGTATGAGGAAGTTCAAGTGGAACAAAAGTGCTTACGGAATAGAAAAAGAAGTTATGTTCTCACCATAACGTTCCATCTGTGTTGTCAATCTTCATTCATTTTTGATGAATGGGACTCTGTTCCAGTCGTCTGAATTGGCCCGACCATTATACAGCTCGCGCCAGAAAAAAAAAACTCTTGAGCCAAGACTCTACCCACAATGCCCCTCTCTCCATTACCTCAGATCGAGTTTGCAGCAAAAGTATTGTAGAATAATAGATATTAAGGTAGAAGCAATTTCTAAGGTGAAACCTAAAGGTTCCCAGAACAAGTGTCCAATCCTCCAGGAAATCTGTAGAAGGGGAAGGAGGGTGGGATGTCAAAAATGAAGCTAGACAACACAGATGGAATGTTACAGAAAGAACATAACTTCTTTATCTGATGTTAATCTTCATTCATTCTTGACGAATGGGACAGAGTCCCCAGCTACTTTAGGTCCTGGGTGGCCTTATGAAAAGATATTTGTGAGTACCATATAGAGTCGTATAAATGCTCTTCACCTGGAGACCATAATTTGTAAAGAGAGTGATAAAGGTATGTGGAGTAGCCCATGTTGCAGCTGCATATATTTCATCCATGGATGCCCTGGAGTGGAAAACAGCTGACATGGCTATAGATTTGGTGTAATGCGCTTTAACAGGTGCAGGTAGCTTGTGGTTATTACGATTGTAAATGAAGATGATCTCCAAGCCATTTTGATAAGGTAACTTTTGAAACAGGTTTTCCTAAAGTTGCACCTGAAAAGGGCACAAATAACTGATCAGATTTTCAAGACAGAAATATTAAATTGTCTGAACATCTAGTAAATGCAAGCAATATTCACCTTTATTTGAGAAACTGGGAAATTACACTGGCAAATTAATGACCTGATTAATATTAGATTCTGAGACCACCTTAGGAAGAAAAGAAGGGTTGGTTCTCAACGAAACCCTATCCTTATGAAAAATCAGATAAGGATGTTTCACACAAAATGCTTGAATTTCAGAAACCTTCCTGGTGGAAGTGATGGCCACCAGAAAAAGTTTTCCATGACAGAAATTTGAGATGGCAAGTAGCTGTTGGCACAAAAGGCAGGAGAACTAAAGATTGTAAAACCAGGGTCAAATCCCATGGAGCAATTGGATCTGTGAATGGAGGCTTTAGATGGCAAGGAACCTTTGAAAAAAAAAAACTTTGCATAAAAAGTGGGAAATTAAAGAATGTTCAAAGCCATGGTGGAAATTAGAAATGGCTGGTAACTGAACTCTAATGGAGGAAGCAGAAGCTACTTGATCAAAAAATGAAGCCAAAAATTCTAAAACTTTGTCAACAGGTGCCGAAAAATTAGAAGTTATGTACCTACCATAACGTTCCATGTTAGTTGTCTTCTCTCGCCTTCTTTCTTGCTGGATGGGTTCGGAGCCGATCCTCGGCTCCGACTCGGCACTTGCTTAGCTTGAGAACTCCTTTTACCAGCTCGAGGCAACCCTATATCCCATGATGCAAGGCGGGACTACCTCAGATCTCATTTGGTAGCTAACCTACCCTGCTAAGGACTAACCTAATATATTTTAGGAAACCCAAGTTCATAATAAAGTAGTCCTCTAATGAAGGCTCAGGAGGAAACAACCTGATAAGAGGAACTCTTCAAGATCTGTCCAGGCCAGGGGAAGGAGGGAGGGATTAAGAAAGAAGGCGAGAGAAGACAACTAACATGGAACGTTATGGTAGGTACATAACTTCTAAATGTTAAGTTGTCAATCTCGCCTTCATTCTTGCTGGATGGGACCGCGTCCCTAGCACCTGTATCTCGGGTGGCTCAATGGAACAGACTCTTGAGAACTGTGGAACCAAAACTGGCCCTGTCTCTGGGGGCCAAATCTAACTTGTAATGAGAGACAAAGGTATGAGGTGGCCCAAGTAGCTGCTGCACAAATGGTATCAATGGGTAGTCTATCCTGAAAGGCTGCAGAGTGGATAGACTCCTGGTTGAGTGTGCTTTCGGTTTTAGAAGGTAGTTGCTTGCCTCTGAGTGAATACACATAAGAAATGGTGGAGACAACCATCTGGATAAGGTCACTTTAGACACTGGGAGACCTTTCCTGTTTTCTGCATAGGAGACAAATAATTGGTCCGATTTCCTGAATTGTTTCGTTCTATGCAAATAGTCCCTGAGCTGACGATGGACATCCAAAAAATGAAGCTTTTGTTCAGCTCTGTCAGAATAATTTGGGAAAAAGACTGGTAGATCGATGGATTGATTAATATTGGTTTGAGAAACCACTTTGGGGAGAAAGGACGGGTTGGATTCTTAGGATACCCTGTCCTTGTGAAAAACCAAGTAAGGGACGGATGAGAGAGCTTGAATCTCGAAACCCTTCTTGCTGAAGTGACAGCCAGTAAAATATAGTTTTCCAGGGCCATAATTTCAATGAACATGAAGCAGGCGGTTCGAAGGGTGCTAACATTAAGGATGCCAACATTAAATTTAGATCCCATTGTGGGAGGAGGATGTTTTATTGGCGGCTTTAGGAGAAACACTCCTCTCAGAAAGGCCTTGCATAGTCTATGAGACATAATGTTATGATCTTGCAAGCCAACATGATACTTGGAAATAGCAGCCAGTTGAACTTTTACTGTAGATGAAGAAAATCCTGACTGAAAAACTTCAGCCAGGAAATCTAAAACAGAATGCACAGGAGCAGTAAAGGGATCAATATTTCTGGAATTTGCCCAAATGGAAAAAGCGTGCCGCCACTTGCTAGCATAAACGGTACTGGTGGGCGACTTTAAAGAAGCCACTAAGATATCTCTGACGGATCGGAGATCATAGTGGTGGAAGCCTGGCTAGGGAAGGAAGTGGAGCAACCAAGCAGTGAGGTTGAGAGAATGAATGGCCCGGTGCTGTTGGACCGACTGGTGGATCAAGAGATCCGGAACTGGGTCCAGATGCCAGGGCTGCACCAGGAGGTGATTTATGCAGAGATCGGAAACCAAATTTAGCCGAGGCCAGTAAGGGGCAATGAGAATCAACTTGGCCCTCAAAGCGGTGGCTTTCTGAATGACTTGTGGAATCAAGGGAAAGGAGGAAAGCTTTACAGAAGTCCCTGGGGCCAATCCCGGGTTAGGAGAGTCTCTCAGGGGTTGGGTCTGGTAGGGGAAAGAGGTGAAAAAAGTCAGAGGCACTTGTTGGGTTTTGGGGTGGTAGCAAAAGATGTCACTTAACAAGGTGCCCCACTTCAGAAAAATCCACTACAGATTGATTGAGAGACCACTTCGTGAGGCATGAGAATGGATCTGCTCAGCCTGTCCGCCAAGAGGTTGGACCTGCCCGGGGATGTGCGTTGCTACATCAGAAACCGATGAGAGGAGATTGCCTTGCCCATTGCCAAAGTCTGAGAGCTTCTTGACACAACGGATAGGACCTGGTCCCGCCTCTTCTGCTTTGTTGATGTACCAGACCCACGGACATGTCGTTTGTACTGCAATAGTAGTGAAGGAAGAAAGTCGTTGAGGCTTGCACCAGCGTTAAAAGCACCGCTCTCATCTCAGGACATTTATGTGCAGATGGTATTCTATGGGTTGCCACGTCCGTAGACCATCCTGCCCTGATAATGCCCCCACCCGACTCAGAGAGAGGCATCCGTAGTAACTGTGGCCTCAGGTTGAGGCGGGGACAAATGGGCGGCCCAAAAGAATTTCCTCAGATTCCACCCACCAGGTTAGATCCTTTTTGCAGTGACTGGTGATAAAAGTGAGGTGGTTCATTGGATAAGTTAAAGTAGACCACTGATTCACAAGAAGCCATTGTAATACCTCATGTGGAATTTCACTAACCGAACTATAGTGATAGCCGCTGCCATGGACACTAGATGAGCAGGTGCATTGTCGGTACACAGAATAGAATGAACCTATAACAGTCTTTTGTAGTCTATGAACAGGAAGGGAGACTACACGACAGAGTGTTTAGACAAGCTCCTATGAATTCAAAATCCTAAAAGGGAGTCAGTTGAGACTTTGCATGACTGACCATGATGCCTAGATGTAATAACTGTAGACTGAAATCTGTTGTCTGAAGCAGTAGATGTCTGGTGGAAGCAGTTATGAGCCAGTCATCTAGATGTGGAAAAACCTGGAATCCATGCAGTCTGAGCTGTTACAGCTGCCATGCACTTTGTGTACACTCTGGAAGCTGCAGTAAGACCAAAGGGGCAGCACTCTAAACTGAAAATGACTGGCTCCCCGCGAAAAGCAGAGAAACCTTCTTGAGCGTTTGTTCATCTTTATGTGATAATACACATTTTGAAGGTATATCGAGCACATCCAATTGTTTTCCTCTAGAAAGGAAAGTATAGACTGAACTGTGACCATCCGGAATTTGGATGGTTGAACAAATTTGTTTAGGAAGCTGAAATCCAGAATCAGTCTCTAGTCCCCTTGTCTTCTTTGGCACTAAAAAAAAAAAAAAAAAACCTGATCCTATCAGGTCTGGTGGGACTTCCTTTTCTACCAGCTTTTGACTTTCTAAGGCTGCTTGAACTCTCTGATTGCAAAAGTAGACTGTGCTAAGAATCAGTCCATTCCATAAGTTTCGGAACCTTTGGTTTCGGTTTTCAAGAGGAACCAACAGAAGGATGTTTTTTTTTTTTTTTTTTTAACTGTCGGTGCCGATGGAGACAGTAAAAACAAAACAAAAAAAAGGCACAAACATCCTTCTTGAACCAGAGGCCTTGGGTGGCTGGGTCAGCCTTGGACAAAGCTTCTTCAAAGGGCACTTGAAGACACCCTCATTACGACTTTCTATCAGGGCCCTAGTACTGACGCCCTGGCAGATTGGGCGCTCCTCATTTGGATATTTAATGCTGTAAAACAATTGTGACGTTTTGCAGCACTCCTGTACTATTTCCGTCGAGAATTGGTGCTCTTTTATTTTTCTTCAAAAACAGAAAAAAGGAAGGCAGAAATCCAGACAAAAAGTACAAACTCGCACACTCGAAAAAGGAGAGGAATTCTACCAGCGATGGTAGAAAGAAATACCAAGCAGTAATAAAGGAAAAGGGGAATTACCAACAATGGTAGA
Source organism: Protopterus annectens (assembly GCF_019279795.1). Classification (NCBI taxonomy): domain Eukaryota; kingdom Metazoa; phylum Chordata; order Ceratodontiformes; family Protopteridae; genus Protopterus; species Protopterus annectens. Next base: position 1,208,858,195 of record NC_056739.1, on the reverse strand, counting down.
CAAGAAATAACAGGTAAAGAAATAACAGGTAAAGGTCAACGAGAAATTACTCACTTGCACAAAAAGTGGGTAGAAAAGGATATTAAGAAATATATTTAAGAATTATATTTAAGATAATTAGATTGAAGAAAAAAATAAATTTTAACTTGGCTGCGAGAGGAGTGGCTGACGTATCTTGCTACAAGAGCTGCAAATAAGATATGAGGTACTTTAGAGGGGTACATTGATGTTTAATTATGGCCTTGTAGAGATTTGTTTCAGAGATGAATTAGTTTTGAAAGAATATTTATGGCGGGCGGGTCTGGATAATGCTGCTTCCCAGGTATTAATGGCAAGAAAATGTTAGTCTACCTTAAAAGAGCGTTGGGGCATTAATTAAAGAAGTTCATGTGACCTTAAGGTTTTGTTAGGTGCAGTATTTAGGGGAGTTTCACTTTAGTATAGGAAGTTCAAAGTGGAACAAAAGTGCTTCTACGGAATAGAAAAGAGTTATGTTCTCACCATAGCGTTCCATCTGTGTTGTCAATCTTCATTTCATTCTTGATGAATGGGACTCTATTCAGTCCCCTCTGAACTGGCCCGACCATTATACAGCTCGGCCAGCAAAAAACTCTTGAGCCAAGACTCTACCACAATGCCCCTCTCTCATTACACTCAGGTCCCAGTTTGCAGCAAAGAGTATTGTAGAATAATAGATATTAAGGTAGGGAGTCATTTCTAAAAGGTGAAACCTAAAAGGTTCCCAGAACAAGTGTCAATCCTCCAGGAAATCTGAAGGGGAAGGAGGGTGCAGGATGTCAAAAGCTTGAAGCCAGGCAACACAAATGGAATGTTACAGAAAGAACATAACTTCTTTATCTGATGTTAATCTTCATTCATTCTTGAATGGGACAGAGTCCCCAGCTACTTTAAGTCCTGGGTGGCCTTATGAAAAAATATTTGTAAGGTACCATAAATTAAATTAGCAAAGTGCTCTTCCCCTGGAGACCATAATTTGTAAAAGTGATAAAGGTATGTAGGGTAGCCCATGTTGCAGCTGCATGTTTCATCCATGGATGCCTTGGGTGGAAAACAGCTGAGCATGGCTATAGATTTAGTGTAATGCGGCTTTAACAGGTGCAGGTAGCTTGTAGTTATTCTAGGTGTAAAATGAAGATAATCTCAAGCCATTTTGATAAGGTAACTTTTTAGAAACAAGGTTTTCCTAAAGTTGCTTGCACCTGAAAAGGAGCACAAATAACTGATCAAAGATTTTTCAAGACAGAAATATTAAAATTGTCTGAACATCTAGTAAATGCAAGCAATATTCACCTTTATTTTGAGAGCTGGGAAATTACACTGTAGATTAATGACCCTGATTAATAATAGATTCTAGAGACCACCTTAGGAAGAGAAGGTTGGTTCTCAGCAGAAACCTATCCTTATGAAAAAATCAGATAAGGATGTTTCACACAAAATGCTTGAATTCCAAGGAAACCTTCCTGGTGGAGTAGTAAGCCCACTGAAAAAGTTTTCCATGACAGAATTTGAGATGGCAAGTAGCTGTTATTGGCACAAAGGCAGAGGGAACTAAAGATTGTAAAGAGCGGTCAAATCCCATGGAGCAATTGGATCTGTGAATGGAGGCTTTAGATGCAAGGAACCTTTGAAAAAAAAAACTTTGCAAAGTGGGAAATTAAAGAATGTTCAAAGCCATGGTGGAAATTAGAAATGGCTGGTAACTGAACTCTAATGGAGGAAGCAGAAGCTACTTGATCAAAAAGTGAAGCCAAAAATTCTAAAACTTTGTCAACAGGTGCCGAAAAAAGGGTCTAGATCATTTGTACGGACCCAAACCGAAAATCTCTATTTGCTAAGATAGAGTTTCCTAGTGGGTGGTTTATGAGAAGCCAGAAGTGTTTATACTCAGGAAGCTAAATTACTCTGCCTGGTAATTAATGGAATTGGAGATATCAAGCCATTAGCTTGAGACTGTGAAGGCTGGGATGCACCAATCCCTGCAGATGAGACAGCAGATCTGGAACTGGGTCCAGAATCCATGGACGGTGAATCAAGTGAGGCCAAACAAAAGGGAACCAGTCCTGACTGGGCCAAAAAAAAGCAATGACGAACACTTTGTTTTCAACCTTTGGGCTTTCTTCAAGAACAGGGGAATGAAGGGAAGTAGGGAAAAGTCAAAGAATTCCCGAGGGCCAATTAAGGCTAGTGTCTCTTGGGGACTCCCCTGTGGGGGGGTTAGGGCAAAATAGCTGCTGCACTTGTTGTTTATTGGAGAAGCAAAAAGGTCGCAGTAAGACTGGCCCCATCGACAAAAAACTTCTATTATCACTTTGGGATTGAGAGACTACTCTTGAAGCAGGAGAAGGCATCTACTCCGTTTGTCTGCTATCACGCTGGCGCTCCCCAGGATATGAGTTGCAAGTAGAAAGTGGTTGGAAGACATCACCTATTGCCATATCCTGACAGCTTCCTGGCACAGGGGATAAGATCTGGTTCCTCCCAGTTTGTTAATGTAGCAGACAACTGACATGTCTGACTGAACTGCAACCGTCCCCGGAGGGAGAGAAGATTGAAAAGCTTGCAACGCTAACAGCGCTGCCCTCAATTCCAGGATATTGATGTGCAAACTGGCCTCCTGCGGAGACCAAGTGCCTTGAACTGTTCTTCCCAGATAATGCCCCCCCACACACAACAGATCTCGGAAGCATCCATGGTCTCTATGGCCATGGGCTGAGTTCATCAACCAGGATAGATTCTTCTTGCAGCAACCTGTTATTAAAATGGGCTAAGACATCGGATGTGTCAGGATAGACCACTGTGCAGCTAAGAGCTACTGAAGCAGCCTCATGTGAAATCTTGCCATTGGCACTACGGTTATGGTTGCTGCCATAAACCTCGACTCTTGAAGGACAAGAGCAGCTGGAACTTTGTCTTTGGATATGATGAATTGTACTTGCGACACAAGACTCTATTAGAGGCAAGCTCCTATAAACTCTAGGTCTTGAGCTGGAGTCAGCTGGGATTTTTCTCTGTTGATCGTTATGCCCAAAGAGCAGAAAAAATGCAGTATGAAATCTGTAGCTTGAAGCAGTAGTCACCTGGTGAGGTCGGTGAGGAGTCAGTCGTCTAAGTATGGAAACACTCTGAATCCGTGTAGTCTCAAGTGAGCTGTGACTGCTACCATGCATTGTGTGAATACCCTGGGGGACTGTGGTGAGACCAAAAGGCAGCACCCTGAACTGGAAGTGACTGCCTCCTAGCCGGAAACGGAGAAATCTTCTGGACTGCCTCGTAGCCGGAAACGGAGAAACCTTCTGGAGTGTTTGTCCATTTTTATGTGGTAATATGGGTCTAAGATCTATAGAGCACATCCAATCATTTTCCTCTAGAAAGGGAGGAATAGACTGAACTGTGACCAACCAGAATTTTGTTTGCTGAATGAACTTGTTCAGAAGGCTGAGCCATATCTCTCAACTGTACAGATTTTTGCAGAACATCCATATTTTTGCCTCATATGTTTGGCCCATGTTTCATAAAATTGTGTTTTTGGCAAGTTAGTGGCAAATCATTAAAGCTTGAAGTTTGAAAATAATGACAGACATTTGAGTTTCAGACTTCATACCATTCAGAAAATTAATGCTAATGCAAAACCTGTTATTCTATCAACATTCTAAGTTGATAATAGCAATATTTAAAAATTGTCCCTATTTTGGCCCTTTATTTCACTTTTATTTATGACACTTTGTCTAGATTTCTTGCTCAGAGATATGCAGAGATCTAAAATTGCTCTCCATTCCCCTGTCTTTTTTTTTTGGTGCCAAAAGAGTAAAATCCGGATCTTATTTGCTCTGGTGGGATTTCTTGGAGTACCCATTTTTCTAGCAGCTTTTGAATCTCCTAGGCTGCTTGGTCCCTCTGATTGGGTGGAACATTGGGGACTCTTCTTTTTGATCTTGGAAAAAAGTATCCAAAGTTATTCGTTGCCAGGGTCCTGCCTGGTGCAGTGAAAACCTTCCCCCAACTGCTTCCAGAGGTAAGCAATTGGGCTTCCATTCATGAGTGCTGGTAAGGCTGTCCAGAGGAGGAGTCTCTGGAGCCCTGATTTCACAGGCCAACTCTGCCACAGGGTAGAGGTCTTCCATTAGAGCTCCCCCTCTGCCCCGAAGGGAGTTTCCACCAAGTGTCCTGGAAAAGGCCCTTGGGACTTTAACCAAATCTTCCCACCTCAGTTTCCTGAATAGGATCACTGAGCAGAATTTTTTTCGCACCTGGATAGTGTGTCTGACTTTGGGGCCAAACAAGATCCATCAAAAGGAGCATTGACAATACAAGACTTGAAAGGTTCTGCAAAGTCAAACACATCCAGATGTGGCGCCTTATGGCAGCACTTGAACCCACTGCTCTGGTCATCCCCTTGGCTGCATGAGCCAAGAGCTGCAAGGAGAAGTTTGATATAGACTCTAGGGTGGCAAGGTGCAAGGCAACCTTATCCCACACCTTGTCAGACAGCTCCAGCGAGGGTGTCTGATAACTCCTTAAATCAGATCTCTCAGAGTCTAGTAAAGTGTGCCAAGGACCTTAAAGTGAAGGTCATTGAAGCATAGACTCACTTCACAAATATGTCCATCGTCCTACAGTCTCATTTAGAAGGGTGGACAGTGGAACTCCATCTGCATGTTCCTTCTTGGTGGCCGCCACCACCACCACCAGGGCATCTACTGCTAAACCCTTTGCCCAATGTTGGTGATCTTCAGGTGCTGATAACACTTTGGTCTCCTGGGGAATTGGTTCTATGGAATCAGTGGCCTTCCACACCCACTGTGTGATCAGCTTAATGAGGCCATCATCAGGCAGAGTCACCCAGGACGTAGATGGGCGAGTACCAAAGGCTTGCAAGTACACAGATTCCTCAGAGGATGGGTCTTTGGGCTTCTAAATCACCCCTTTGTTTTAAGATCTCCAGGAAGTCTCCAAAGGAGACCTCTTCAGGGGGTGACCGGGGGGAACCCTCCCACTCATCAATGTCTGTCTTTGGTGACAGATTCTTCTAGGGAATCTAAATGCTTCCTCTTGCATGTCTTTCAGGGTGGTTCCCTCAGTGGGAACCCGAGGAAGACTGACAACTTGCAACTTCAATGCTTGCTGTACTGACATGAGAGATGGTGGCAAATGCAGACGGATATGTGACACTCCGACACAGAAGGGGCCAGCTGAGAGCCCACAGAGGCTAAAGCTCTCTCCATGATTTGGAAGGCAGCACCCCCCCCCCGAAGAGGGATGGGAGCAGAGAACCGAGAAAGACCACCTCGGAACAGAGGTCACACACTGCTCCGAAGGAGCACCTTCCAAAGCAGGAGCCAGGGAAGAGGTTGAAGTCATCAGTGCCCCAAAAGCCAAGGTAGACTCAGAGTAAAAAGCAGGAAACTATCCAGAATCCTTGGAACAGACAGCCAAGCTACGGCCCTGAGAATCTACTAGTTCCAAGGGAACCAAAGAAGTCAGAACATTTCCTGGAACTGAAGAGGGAATGCCTGTCTGCACCAGGACAGTTGGAACATGGAAATCAAAGTGGTGGGCTCTAAGCCTCCTGAGGAGGTACATCAGGAGTTCTAGGAAAAAAAAAAACTCCAGAGGGGAGGGAGGTCTGAGAGGGTGCTAGACCACCCCTGGCCACCAGAAGCTGATCCACTAATCTCACTACAGAAGATCAGACAGACATGAGAGATTATGGCCTATCCAAGAATGGACTGGGAAGTTGACACAGAAAGGGGTCTATAGAAGGGGAGTACCAATTGCTGGTGTTGAAGATTGTTGTTCCGTTAACATTAGAACCTTACTCTTTGGTTCCACTGGAACCGAAGATTTGTGCTTCTTAGTCTCTGGTACTGTAGGAGAGCTTGGCACCAAATTACTTCTCTTTGTTTGGTCAGATTTAGATGAGACCGGGTCTGACTTAGACAGGGCTTCTTTGAAAGAAGTTTTTAACAGGCCTTTCAGAATAACTTATTTTGTCTTTCTACTAAAGATCTGATACTGAAGCCCTTGCAGATAGAACAATCTCCAAATGGGGCGCACCTAAACACATGAAAGATGCCCATCTAAATTGGGCATCTTTCGACCACAGTCTTGCCACGGTTTGAAACCTGAAGTGCCCTGTTCTTTTTCTACCATTATGAAAAGAACAGAAATTTGCCAATGAAGGGCTGGCAGACACGTGCACACACCCAATAGATAGGAAACTTACCAACAATGGTAGAGCAAAATTCCAGCAGTAGTAAAGAAAGGAATACCAGCAATGGTATTATAAGAGGTCATCTAAAAAGTAGAGGGAGGTGAAGGCCAACAGCAGTGGTAATGAGAATACCGTGAAGGTATCTACGGTAGAGAAGCAGAATCACTCAAGGAAAGTAAACGAGAGGGAAATAAAAAAAAAAAGAGTTATGTACTTACCACAACTTGGCATCTGTGATATCCTATGTCACTATTCATCACTCTTAGGTATAGGATCCAAGCCGGCAAGTTTGTAGACTGCTTAAAGGCTCATGCTCCTCCCACTCCCATGATCCCTTGCTGCCCAATCCCTCAAACTGAGCTTGCCCTAAAGTCAGAAGCAGCTAAAGAAGACCTTGACCACTGGACAGGACATATCCACCGCCGCTAGATCTCACAGAACGGGGAAAGAGGGAGGGATAGTGGTGAATAGTGACATAGGATAACACAGATGCCAAGTTATGGTAAATACATAACTCTTTATCTGAGGTTATCCATGTCACTATTCCTCACTCTTGGGTCAGAGCCCCAGCTATCCTAAATCCTGGGCAGCCTCACGGAAGGATATGCTGAAGAATTGGTGAGCCAAAGGAAGTCCCATTCCTGGAGACAATGTCAAGCTTATAATGGTTGCCAAAAGTGTGGTGAGAAGATCAGGTGGCTTCCACACAAATTTCATCTACGGAATGACGGACCAGATAGACAGCTGAAGTAGCCATTGATTTAGTTGAATGAGCTCTGATTGGACCTAGTAAGGACAAGCTTTTAGAAGAATAGGCAAAGGAAATGCACACTGAAATCCAACGAGAAATAGTAACTTTGGAGACCAGCTGACTCTTTCTGTTGAAAGAGAATGCCACGAACAGCTGGTCAGATCTGCGGAAACATTTTGTTCTATCCAAGCGGAAACTGTCTAAGAACATCCAGCGTGTGCAACACATATTACCTTTTGTTAGAAAAGTTGGGGAAGAAAACCGGCAATTAAACTGAGTGACTCAGATTTGCTTCTGTGGCTACCTTAGGCATGAAGGAAGGGTTAGTTCAAAGAGCCACTCTGTCTTAATGAAACACCATGTAAGGCAGTTTGATAGAGAGCCTACAGCTCTGAAACTCTTCTTGCCGAAGTTATGGCTACAAGAAAGGCAGTTTCCATGACAAGAATTTAATGACACATGTAACAGCAGGCTCAAAAGGACTGTGTCAAGAGACTGCAGCACAAAGAAAAGGTTCCAAGGAGAGGAGGAATCCTTAAAAGGAGGCCAGAGCAGAAAAATACCCTTCAAAAATGTCTTGGAAAGGTGAGAGGAAAAGGTAGGTGCCTCACACATGAAAACTGGAGATGCTGCCAACTGCACTTGATAGTAAAAAAAAGCTAGCTCCTTCTTGAAAGAGTGAAGTCAAGAACAGTAAGATGTCTGGGATTGAAGCAGAATCCAAATTCCACTGCTTGGCCCAAAAATAAAACCCTTTCCACTTACTGGTGTATATTTTCCCGATAGAGGACTTCTGAGAAGCCAGAATAATGGTCTTGACGGGAGAGGCAAGCCTGGGCTGATTCAAGACATCAAGTAGACAAACCATGGTGTCAGACGAGTCTGAATGTTGGGGGTTGGAAGCTGGGAGGGATGGGAAATCAGATCCGGAAGGGGATTTAGTACCCAAGCGCGTACTTCAAATGAGACCGCAGAAGTGGAAGCCACATCCGCAGAGGCCAAAAGGGGGCAATAAGTATCAAGGTGGCCTTGATATGTTGAGCTTTCTGAAGAATTCATGGGATGGATGAGAGGTATAGGAGGACATGCGTAAGGGAGACCCAGAGGCCAACTGTGAACCAGAGTATCCCTGGGGGACTTCTTGACAGGGAGAATCAGGGCAAAATACCAGCTGCATTTGTAGTTGTGAGGGGCAGCAAACACATTGCAGCTCGGCTGGCCCTAGCAAAGGAAGATTTATTTCGTTACTGCAGGATTCAAGGACCACGCGTGAGGACTCAGGATTGCCCTGCTGAGCCTGTCCACCAATACGTTGGTCTCACTGGGAATGTGCATTGCAAGAAGTTCCCTGAGGACATCGCCCATTCCCACAGCTTCATGGCCTCATGGCCTCGCAACACAGCAAATAAGTGCGGGTGCCCCCTTGCTTGTTGATGCACCACACAGCCATTTTGTCCGTGTGAACTGCAATGGTACCCAGAGAGAGACAGTCCTGAAAGGCTTGCAACGTGAGGAGGACTGCTCTCATTTCTAGTACCACAATGAAGGCAAGGAGCAAGCAACACCAGGAATAGATTACCAGAATTTATTAGAAACCTTAGCGCTTATCAGATTATAAAATCAACAGACTTCAGAGGTAATGAAAAAACAACAACAACTATCTAACTTCTAACATTTAATATTTATCTAACATCTCTAGTATGTTTATATGCAATCTGGTCTCCACGGAGGAGCACAAGCAACAGGGAATTATCAGAGGTTGTTGTGGCACTGGGGGGGAGACCGAATGGTCTGGCTGCTAAGAAGTCGGGAGACTGAACCCACCAAAGAAGATGACGCCTGCACACTGGAATAAGATGGACTGAGGCAGTCAGATGAGACAGGAAGAGCACTGGACCACTAGAGTCCACTGGAGAACCCTCCTATAGAACCTGGATAACAGCACCAGACAGACTGCTGCCTAAGGCCCTGAGAATAAGGTGGGCCGGGGATGAGTCAGATCTAGAGGGCACTGGAAATGAGATCTGATGAAATGTACACAGAGGGAGTGCTGCAATCTGACATGGTGTCCAGCTGAATCCTGATTAACTCCAACTTTTAGGATGGAATCAGATTCAATTTCGGGAGAATGACGGTTATCCCTAGCTGATCAAACAGACAAAGCATGTATTGATAGGCTGCGGCCAACCAATGTTTGGTGGGAGCTGTGAAGAGCCACTTGTCGAGTTAAGGAAACATCTGGAATCCTTGCGACCAGTAGCATGCATTTGATGAACACCTGGGGAGCTGTGATGAGACCACAGGGAAGTGTCCTGAACTGATAATGACTGGTCCCTACGCGAAAATGGAGATGTCTCCTGGAGTGCCTGTCTATTTTATATGATAGTACACATCCTGGAGAGCCACAGAGCACATCCAGTCATCCCTGTGCAAAAGAGGCACTATGGACTGGACAGCGACCATCTGGAACTTGGATTTCTTTATGGAAAGATTGAGCAAACTGAGGTCCAGAACTGGACAAAGGTCGCCCATCTTCTTCGCCACCAAAAAGAAGCCAGAGTAGGTTCCAGATTCTCATTGTCCTGGGGGACCTCTTGGATGGCTCTCTTTTGAAGAGGTTTGATCGCTTGTTGCGGAGCTAACTCCCTCTGTTGAGGTGGTGCAACGGGGAGGTATCTCCTGAATGGAGGAGGCAACTGTGAAAAGGGAATAGAATAGCCTTTGGAAATAATGTTTAGCACCCAGTAATCTTGTAATGCTTGCCCAGACCAAAGGGTGCAGAGACAAAATTACCCCCCCCCCCGACTGCCTCCAGGGCAGGACAGTCAGACAGTGCCTCAGGAGCGCTGGGTTCTCTGGAGCTCTGAGTTTGCAAACCCCCTATGCCTCTGAGGCAGCAGCGTCTGCCACTGAACCCTCACTCCCCAACCTCTAGAAGAGGGTTCATCCTGAGCACCCTGAAAAGCCAACTGCAATTTGCAAAACCACATTTTCCTTGGCCCACGCTTTGTCTTGGAGAAAGCACGCTTAGGGGTAGAAAATTTGATTTCCACAGCCAACAAAGTCTTGCCCTCCTGCTCACTGCAGCTTTCTTTGACCTTAGGGCCAAAGAGGGTAATCCATCAATGGGGGTGTTGAAGGAGACCTTAAAAGGACTCCACAAACTCAAAGGCACAGCCAGGCATGAGTCCAAACAGTAATGCCTGTACTGGCTGCTCAAGAGGCACCTTCCTCAGCATTGTCAATCAGCCTCATCGAGGAATTACTAGGGAAGAGTAGACTGTTTAGGGGACACCTTACTTAGTTAAGGAGCTTGCCAAGTCTCTTTCCAAGTTGCTGCCTGCCGGGGAGCTAAGTCTTCTGGAGTCTGGTAAAATGTCCCAAGTAGTTAAGCAATTGCAGCCCAAAGGTTGCCAAGGTGAAGACCCACTTTCCCTCCCTGGACTCTTAAGGGGATGAACAGACTTACTCTGCTCCACCAGCTCCTTCTTGGTGGTAGCAGCAACCACATCGACTGGCACACCCATGGACCAGAACTGTCTGTCAGAAGGGGGGCTGCGAAACTTATCGGTGCATTTGGGAACAGGCTCCATAGAATCCGGCTCCTTCCACACCTTGCTGGCAATGAGGTCTATAAGTTCATCAGCGGGGGGGGGGGGGGAGGGGGGAGAGACCCAGAAGGTAGATGGCCCCATCCAGAAAGCCTTCAGGAACACAGACTCCTCGCAGGACAGGGGGAGGAAAGACCATCTGCCTTTAAGCTTGAGGATCTTCAAGATGTCCCTGTATCCCCCATGAGAGGCTCCGTAGGGTAATCTAGGTGCCTCCCTCTTGCACAATCTCTTCTGAGGCACCTCCTCCAGTGGGGGCTTGGGGGAGGATTTGGAAGAGAGGGGGATTCCCAACTGAAGGCTAGTTCGAGAAGGATGACCTGGAACAGGTTGAGAAGGATCCACTCTGGGGTGGGGTGGGGGGGGGGCTGGGATGGTCCATGGGAAGCCAGGGAGGAAACTCATGGAGGAAAAAGTCCTCTACAACACGGAAGGCCGGAGGGCTGGAAGATGCCCCATCTGCACTCCTGGTTGGCCTGCCTGAGAAGAGAAAAGTACAGTTGTGTATACTTACCATAAATGTAGATGGAGTGTATTCATTGTTGCAGTTCTAACGAATGGGTTATCTGGCTCCCAGTAGCCCTCGGCCAGAATACCAAAAGTAAAAAATGACATCGGCTGTCGTCGGTTGTACAGGATGTCAGGGCGTCTGATAAAAAAGGAGGCAGCAGACGTTACTTCCTCAGTCTTTCTTGCCATGGCAGTCAGAAGCCCCCAGAAATTAGGCTTAAACCAAAAGCAATTTTTGGCAATATCATCCAATTTAGCCTGTACCTCAGGAAAAGAGAACAGGAGAGGACCCAAAAAAAAAAAAAAAATTAGGGGGAAGGAGGGAGGGAAACCAGGACTGCAACAGTGAATACACTTGAACAAGTGTATAGTCATCCCCTTTGGCAAAAACAAAGTGCCCACAAATTACCACATAGGTGGTAATCCATTAAGTACAGAAGAAGTAATTAGGGACCTGGGGACCCAAGTTGATAGCAATCTCTCATTTGACAACCACGTGGCCAAAGTGGTTAGAAAAACATTTTATATAGCCCACCTAATCATGAAGGGATTCACATCTAGATCAGGGGACGTCATAGTGCCTCTTTACTCATCCCTCATCAGGCCCATAATTGAGTACAATGCCCCTTTTGGGATGTACCTTACCAGACACCTGCAGCAATTGGAAAGACCCCAAAAGTACCTCACCAAGAGGATCAAAGGGCTCAAACAAACAGATACCATATGCTGCCCGGTTAAAGAAACTCCAGCTCTACTCAGTGGCATACCGCCTGTTCAGAGGCGATCTGTGCCGGACATATAAAGCCATGTCCAACCCGGAATTAATGGACATGCTGCACCTCAGAAAATCTAAATCCCATCGAGCTACGCGCTCAAGAGACTTGAACCTCAGCACTGAAATAAATAGGACATGCTGGAGGGACAGATTCATAACCCAGAGGCTCCCTTCACTCTGGAATAAAATCCCATTCCAGGTTAGGCAGAGTCCCTCATTGACTCTCTTCAGGAGGAATCTTGATGAGTGGATGGGAGATCTTAGGTTTACCCCGGGTATCACTTCTGTGTCACTGTTAGACAGAGGTACAGTATACTAACCTCTAAAAAAGGGCATAGCAAAATAAATTTAAAATGGGTGGCGAAAGCCAAACACATTCTGGCTAGGCTTATAAATGCCCTAGGGCAGATAGCCTAGTATGAACCTATGAACATCTACATTTATGGTAAGCGTACACAACTGTACTATGTTCATTGTGTTTCACTGTTGCAGTCCTAAGTAATGGGCTGATTACCAAAGCCCAGAGAAAAGGGAGGAGAAAGCAACAGAATCAAGGGTTGGAGATAGTGCCCTGCAACACAGTACAGCAGTGGCAAGCCCTGCTCTGGCTCTAGAAAAGAGGCAAATTATAATGTTTTGTGAAAGTGTGAACAGAAGACCAAGTGGCAGACTCCAAAATATATTTAGTAGGGACACCCCTTACAAAAGGCTGCAGAAGTGGAAGCTGCTCTAGTTGAGTGGGTCCTAATCCCTTGAAGAGGATCCTTGCCATGAAAGGAATAACAAAAGGTGATACAATGTGCAATCCACTTGGAAATTATCTACTTAGAAATAGCCTTACCCTGAGCTCCAGGGGCAAACCTGACCGATAACAGTGCTGATTTCCGAATGTCTTTAGTCCTGTCCAGGTAAAACCTGAGCTGCCTGTGCACATCAAGAGAATGTAGGATCCTTTCACCTCTATTTCGAGGATTAGGAAAGAAAGTAGGAAGGTGAATGGACTGATTAAGAGTTAAGCTAGACACCACCTTGGGCATAAAGGAGGGATTGGTTCTGCGAGAGACCCCATCTGCATGGAAAATAAGAAAAGGCTAAACCGCCATCAAAGCTTGCAGCTCCAAAACTCTCTTTGCTGAAGTTGTAGCCAAGAGGAAAGTAGTCTTCCAAGAGAGAGAAACTTTAAATCCACAGTGGCACCTGGCTCAAAAGGAGGAAGAGTGAGTTTCTCTAGAACAAAATTAAGATCCCAGGCTGGAGAAGGTGCCCTTCTGGGAGGTTTTAAGTTGTAAGCACCTCTGAGAAACATTTTCATAAGGGGATGAGAGAAAATGGGTTGTTCAAAAGAACAATGAGAAGAAATGGCTGAAGCATGGAGCTTGGAGGAAAAAGAAAAGACCACCCTGAGGCAATTCAGCCAGGTATTCCAGGATCAGAGGAAGGGTAGGCTGAGAAGATTACTCTCTAGCCTGCATCCAATGAGAGAACCTTTCCCATTTGCCAGTGTAGGACTTCCTAGTGCTAGGGCTCCTGGCCTCCCTCAGCACATCAACCACCTGCTGGGAAAGGGAAGATGATAAGGAAGGAGTCATACAATGAGCCATGCTGCCAAATGGAGGGACTGAAGATGAGGATGCAGAATGATTCCCCCTTCCTGAACCAAAACATCTGGCTTCTGAGGAAGATGCCAAGGAGGAAACTGGGAGAAACTGCGAAGCAGTGGATACCAATGCTGTCCTGCCCACTCCGGAGCTATGAGAATTGTCCTTGCTCGTTCATCCCTGATCTTCAATAACACTCTGGAAAGACGAGGAAGAGGAGGGAAGGCATAAACTGATAGCAACGTCCAAGGGAAGGACAGAGCATCCACTCTCCAGGCTCTGCTGCGATGCTGTCTGGTACAAAAGAGCGGTATAAGGTGGGTGTCTGGGGAGGAGAAAACATCCACCTGAGGTGTGCCCCAATGTTGAATGATGCTGTAAAAAAGACTGCTCTGTCCGGCTGCCAGTTGTGAGGATCCAGGGTTTGCCTGCTCAATTGGTCTGCCAAAACACTGAGCCTTCCTGAAAGAAACTGAGCTAGGAGATGCAGGTACAGGGATGTTGCCATGGGCCAAAGATTCATGCTTTGTCTGCACAGGAGGTAAGAGCGAGTCCCTCCCTTCTTGTTGATGTACCACATCACTGTGGTGTTGTCTGTTCCAAGCAGGGTCCCTGGAGAAAGAAGATGCTTGAAAGCTAGTAAGGCCTGCTGAACTGCTATCAACTCCTTTCAATGTATGTGCAGGTGCATCTATTGGGCATTCCAATGACCTTGTATGCATCTGTCATCCAGATATGCTCCCCAGGCATAGTCCGATGCGTCTGTAGTCAGAATTCGAGTGGCAAGAGGTGGTCAAAAAGGCGTGCCTTTGTTTTGTAGACAGGCTGTTGCCCACCACAGAAACTCTGCAGAGATGGAAGCAGAGGAATCATCATATCCAGGTCCTGTGTGTGCTGACACCAAATGTTCTTTAGGTACCATTGCAATTTCCTCATGTGCAGTCTTGCATATGGAATCATGAGAATACAAGATGCCATGAATCCCAGAGCTTGCAGGTATTTCCTTGCAGGGAGCTGGGACAGGCTTGCCAAGTCCTTTGAAGTAAGCTGAAAGAGTTGTCTGCTTCTCCTGGGTGAGATACATCATCTGGGCAGCTGTGTTCAGACTCGCTCCCAGGAATGTTCTCCTTGGATGGTATCATTTTTGATTTTTCCTCGTTGTGTGTGTAACCCAGGGAAGAGAGAAGAGTCTTTACAAATTCCAGATCCTTTAGTAGCTGTTCCTGAGAACTTGCGTGAATCAGTCGTCCAAATATGGGTAAATCTGAATTTTCTTCAGCCTGCAAAAAGCAATGACTGGGGCCAGGCACTTTGTGAAGACTCTGGGAGCAGGAGATAAGCCAAAGGGCAGCAAATGTTGCTTGCCCAGTCTGAAACTAAGATACTGCCTGCAACTTTCCCTGATAGGGATGTGCAGATAAGCCTGAGATCCAAGGTTACCAGCCAGGAATAATTTTCTAGCATTGGTAGCAACTGATGCAGAGTGAGCATTTTGAACTTTGGAATTACTAGAAAAGAGTTCAGAATGGAAAGGTCTAGGATAGGACGCCAGGAGCCTTTTTTTTGGAACTAGAAAAGCCTGGAATAAAAGCCCTGGCCTACCTGCTGAGCAGGAACTGATTCTATTGCTCCCAGATGAGACAGACACAAAATTTGCTTTTCTACTTCTGCCTTTTGGTTTGGAGGAACGTCCAGGAATCCCTTGGGAGCTGGAAAGGTGCAGGAAGAAAACTTGTGCTCCTGGGACACCGTTCTGAGTGCCCATGTGTCATCTGTGACAGTGGCCCAGACATCTGAAAAAAGGGCCAACCTTTCCCCTAAAGGACTCTCCAAGCAAGCAAGAACAGGCAGAAGTTGTAAAAAGTCACTGAGAATGTTCTGACTGAGATGCAGGCTTGGAACTTCCTGCCTTAGAAGTGGAAGCCTGCCACTGCCTAGACCTTTGAGGGATAGCCACCTGCCCCCTAGAAGATTTGTAACCTCTGATCCTGGAATGGTTCTGTCTGCTGGTATCAGGAAAGGTCCAACTCTTGGAAGGGTAATTCCTGCTAAAGCAAGGTGGCTGAACTTGCAGAAAATCCTTAACAGTTTGCATGGACTTGGCCTTATCCTCCATCTTTTTAAGTACCTCCTCTGCTTTGCTGCCAAAAAGGCTGTCTTTATGCAAAGGTACATCCAAAAGCTCAGCCTTGACAGGTTCTGGAAGAGGCTGTTCTCTGAGCACACCTTCTAATAACAGATCCAGTAGCTGTAGCCCTACTGGAGGCTTCAAGAATGTCAAAACCACAATGCAAAGAATGCTTATTGACCAAACTGGCTGAATTCAGCAAATCCTACATATCTTTACTCTCTGCCAAAAGAGGTACACTTGCTATCCTAGACTTAATAGCCTCCAAGGTGTCCTGCTGGTACTTCAGCACATGAAAAAGACAACTGGTAGCCCTAATAGCTAGGATGGCAGAGGTATAAACTTTCTTGCCCCACCTATCTATGTTCCTAGATTCCCTGTCAGAGGGAAAAGGATTCCTGGTAACAGTGGCCTTAACTCCTTTAGGGCCCTGAGAAATAACCTCTGAATTCACCAACGGATTCCTGAAAAGAAACAGATGAGAATCAGGAACTCTGTAGTACCTGTCAGGTTTCCTGGGAGCAGAAGGAACTGAATTTGGAGACTAGGAATTTTGCAGAAAAACATCAACAACTTCCAACACAGGAGGAATAGCAATAGGTTTATTACTGAGGTAAATCCAGAAACTCCCTAATCCATTTCTTAGATTGGGGATAATCCTGATCCCATTTAAAATGTTCCCTGAGGGTATTTAAAGTGTCACCAAAAGAGAAATCCTCTGGAGGAGAGGCTAAAGGGATGGACTCCTCTGCATCTGAATCCTCAAAAGGAGAAAAAGCCTGTGAAAATTCCTCTTCATCAGCTGGAAGAATCAGATCCTGAACAGGACAAAACCTCAGGAAAAACATCCCTAATCCTTTTAAGAGGAAGAGGCTGCGAACCCCTAATAAGAGTTAACAGATTAGCCATAACCATTTGGTATTGAGGAGAAGGGGAAGAAACTGGAGCCTGCCTTTTCACAGGCTTACGAATGGAAGATTTACCTGCAAGCCTGAAGGACTCTGGAGGCCTGGCAACCGCCAAAGGTGCAGCAGAAGTCGAAGGAACAAGTTTGCTGTCAGAACACAAAACAGATGCCGCTGACACCGGAGTTAGCTTAGCGGTTCTGGCTCCAGCAGAAGGTGACCAAAATGGAGGCCGAAGGCCTAAGGGACTAGGACTCAATCAAGACCTGTGGTTGTACATTTGCGGACTGCAAAGGCATCTCACTGGCTCCCGCCTGACTACCAACTTAACCTCATCCCAGGACTTAGATTTGAGTCCTGTCATGGTCCTTATCTTTACGTTTCTTAGGAATATCTGAAGCCTGAGGACTGGCGGACGCCATACCAACGAACTTAGGCCAAACTCCAAAATGCCTAGCCACAATCTTAGCCCAACGACGGATAGTACGCGGATTAAAGGAGGCACAGAGATCACAACTGGGAATGTCATGGTCAAGGCCTAAACAAATACTGCAATAAGAATGAAAATCTCTATGGGGAATCTGCTTTCCACAGGTAAGGCAATTATTAACCTTTTCTGACATTCGTTAAGGCAATAAAAAAGGATCCCCAATGGGGTACGTAGCTGTAGTGGACTTCCAACTCTTGTAGTTGGAAACCAAACAAAAGTAAACTGCCGACCGGCACTTGTGCATGAAAAGCTTCTGCTTCGGGCTCTGCGGCAAGGAAGACTGAGGAAGTTGGCTGCCTCCTTTTGTATTGGCCGCCCTGACGTCCTTTACAACCAATGGCAGCCGATTTAATTTTTTACTTACCTTTCGTATTCTGGCCGATCGTGGGCAACCGGGAGCGGGATAACCCATTACTTAAGACTGCAACAGTGAAACACGAACATCCATAGCAACCCAGGGCCTCCTGGCTCTCAGACAGTACCGGCCTCAAGCTGTCAAGGACCAAAGCTCCCAGGGGGAGGGACCGGTCCAAGTAAACAGGTCTAGAGCTCCCACACAAGGACTCCAGGGTGACAGGTTGGGACTCCATCTGCTTGTGGGAAGGCCTAGCAGAGGTAGTCAAGGACTCCAATGGGGTAGAAATAAAGAGGCCTTTAGGGGCCCCCACCTCCCCCCATGCGTCCCAAAAATCCGAAACCGAGTCAGACGAAGACAGGAAGGCCAAGGGGTAGGAGCTGGACCCCTTGCCAAATGGACAGGGGATGCAAGAAGCCCCAACTCAATCTGAGCCTTGAGAAAAGACCTCATCCTGTCCATATCTGTCGGGTGCAGGCTCCTAGAGGACCTAGAGGAGGTGGAAGACCTAGCCAGGGATGTATGTCTGGAGCCCATGGACCCCCCCCTGCCTATCCAAAGATAGACTCCTGGTGCTTGGAAGCCGAAGGAGATTCCATGCCAGGACCCGACTGGGAGTCTTCAATCGTGGCATCCAACACAGATCCCGGATCCGAGCACCTCTGATCTGTAAGCAAGGAAAGCTCCAAATGTGTGGATCCCACATAACTCTGATCCAAGCAACCCGGATCTGTAGCTGGTCCTGACCTGGCCGAATCTGAAGACCTCAATTCAGAAGCCTTGGATCCGGCAGTGGATTCCTGCTACCTCTTCTGCTGTAGACCTGGGTCCAGAAAGGGAGTTGCGGGGCCTAGGATCTCTGGACATTGGAACGGACTGGACCGAGGCTGGAGTCAGATCCGTGGGACTAGGATCCAACATCCTAGCCTTCTTAGATGAAGACTACCCAGGAAGAGAGAGGGCCTTCCTCTTAGGATTGGAGGGTCGAAACTTGGTCGGAGACTAGGCCAACGGATCCCCTTGAGCTAAACCTTTCAAGAAAAGTTTGTCTCAGCATTCTACCAGATCCCTGGGGTTGAATGCGGCACAAATACCACATTCAACCTCCAGGTGATTCACTCTAATCGGACATGGACATCTTCTGACCACATGAGAAGCACCTTTTGAACCCAAAAGGATTGTCAGACATGCTGGATACGAGAAAAAACACCTAAGCCTAAGGGACATGCTAAACACAGAAACCGCAAGGAAAGGCTAGAGTCAAAACCAGAAGCATAACTGGTCACAATATAAAGTACCAACTATAAAACTTTAAAACCACACAGCAACAACAGAGTGAAATGGGGGGGGGGGGGGGGGAGTAAAGCTACCAATAAAATAATCAGACACCACTAACTCAACACTAGAAAGGGAGAATTTGAAAATAATGCTACTTATCCCCAACTGGAGACTTGAGCCAAACAATCTATGTCTGAGGCTGAGAATGGTAAATGAGATCTGGGGAGGGGTTAGAGGGCAGAAAGGGATCATGGGAGTGGGAAAAGCTCTGGCCTAGAAGCTGTCTACAAAGTTGCCATCTTGGATCCGGTGTCAGATCCTATACCCAAGTAGTAATATGGATATCAAATCAAATTGTTTAAAGGAAACAAAATTTTAAGGAAGAATAGATTTTTAATATTTAGCTGAAGACTATTGGCTCATGTGTCTTATCCCAGCGGCAAACAAGATCTGGGGTAATGAAGAGGGGCACTGTGGGTAGAATCTTAGCTCGTGTGTTTTGGCTGGCCTAGCCTGTTCCATGGATCAGAACAGAGTCCCATTTGTCAAGAATGAATGAAGATTGACATCATATTAAAAGTTTTTTAAACTACTTATGTGCTTCCATCTACAGGATTTCAGAGCTTACACTTTTATCCCTTTTGAGACAGTTTCCCACACCTGGTCTGAAGAGTCTGATGACTGGAGGATGGTCAGAAGACCAGGACTTATCTGGTCCACCTACTATTCAATTTCTCTCCTTATAAATCCCAGAACTGGAACTTGAAAAGGGCAAAGTGCAGATGCTGAGTCCAGACTGATCTGAAATACCACTGTATTTTCCTCATGTGCAGTCTGGCCAGGGGAAGCATAAGAATCATTACTTCCGTGTATCCTAAAATCACAACTGTTGAAAAAAGTATTTTTAGAGGAAGAAAAATCTCTTCCTGTGGCAAAGTCCATAAAACATCCCACAAAAATAATTCTGAGAAGGGATGAGAGAATACAAGAGACTCTTGACAGCTGGCAAAACAGACTGCAAACACAAGCCAATCATCCAGTTGTGTATGGAAAAACAGAATGCCTTAAAATCTGCAATGACCAATGTCTAGAGCAAGGCATTTTTAATACCTTTGATGCAGCAGAAGGTTCAAAGGTTAAAAGAACAGAGTCAAATACTACATATCTTAACAGAATCATAGGTTCATAGGTTTATACTAGGCTATCTGCCTTAAGGCATTTATAAGCCTAGCCCAAATTTTTGTGGCTTACGCCACCCCTTATATGAAAAAATACTGTGCCCATTAGTTTGTTGTGCCTCTGTCCAGCAGTGACACAGAGATGATTCCCGGGATAAACCTACGATCTCCCATCCACAGGTCTAGATTTCTCTTGAACAGAGTCAGCGAGGTGCTCTGCCTCACATGGACCGGGATTTTATTCCACAGCATAGGGAGTCTCTGAGTGATAAATCTATCCCTCCAGCACGTCCTATTTATATCCGTGCTAAGGTTTAAGTCGCTTGCTCTAGTGGTTTTGGTGGATTTGGATTTTTTGAGGTGGAGCATGTCCATTAATTCCGGGTTGGACATGGCCTTGTATGTCAGGCACATGTCACCTCTGAGCAGACGGTATGCGACTGAATAGAGCTGGAGTTTCTTCAATCTGGCAGCATATGACATTTTGGAGTCCCTTTATCCTTTTGGTGAGGAACTTTTGGGGTCTCTCCAATTGCTGCAGATGTCGGGTGAGGTACATCCCGAATGGGGCATTGTACTCGATCATTGGTCTGATAAGTGAAGAGTACAGGGAACAATGACCTCACTAGATCTGGATGTGAATCCCTTCATGATCAGGTGGGCAATGTAGAAGGTCTTTCTAACCACTTTAGCAATGTGAGTGTCAAAAGAAAGGCCACTGTCAACCTGGGTCCCCAGGTCCCTGATAACCTCTTCTGTGCTTAGTGGATTGCCACCTATATGGTAGCTTGGGGTTACCTTGTTTTTCCCGAAGGGTATGACTATACATTTTTGGAGTTTAACTTCAGGCCATGGCTCTGGCACCAGCTATCTGTTTCCGTGAGTCCCTTCTGAAGGATATCCGTGTCCGATGCACTTTCCACTATGGCGCCCAGTTTGCAGTCGTCTGCAAACTTTGTCAGCCAAAGTCCTCCCATGCTGGCCTGTACTTCTGAGAAGTAGATGCCAAACAATAGGGGCCAAGGACCGAGCCCTGTGGGACACCACTTGTGACCGGCTTGGAGTCTGACACAGCGCCAGCAACTCTAACCCTGTGGGTTCTGTCCTTAAGCCAGTTTGCAACCCATCTTGTGACATATGGGTTTACATTTAAGCTGGTAAGTTTTTCTACAATATCCGAGGGGGTATTGTGTCGAAAGCCTTTGCAAGGTCAAGGTAGGCTGTATGGACTGCCTTTCCCTCATCAATGGCCTTGGTGACTGTTTGAAGAAGTCGACCAAGTTCAAAAGGCATGATCTTCCCTTGACAAAGCCAAACTGGGTCGGGTCCAATGTCTGCAAGTCCCCTATATCTTTGTTTATGAGCTCCATTATGATCCTCTCCATAGCTTTGCAGACTAGACTTGTTAAGCTTATGGGGCGGTAATTACCAGGGTCCGTAGAGGCGCCGCCTTTGTGGAGTGGGACCACAGTTGCCGTCGCCACTCCTTGGGCACGTATCCTGTGGTAAGGCTGAGATTAAACAGCTGCCTTATGTGCGGGGTTAATTCCTCATTTAGCTCGTGTAGCACACAGCCGGGGACACCATCCGGTCCCATTGATGCTGTGTTTTAGCTTTAGAGAGAGCAGCTTTCACCTGCGCATTTGAGATGTCCGGGAGGCTACACTCGGCTGGGATAGTTATCTCTCCTTTAGGGGAGGGGTGAAGTTTGCACTGAACCTGTCTGCCAGTATGTTGGCAATGTCTGTGGGTTCAGTGATTTTGTATCATTTTGGACTAATTCTGAGCATATCTGGGAGTTTCCACCCAGGTTCCTAACATAGCTGAAAAAGGCCTTATGATTGTCCTTTGAATCCATGGCAATTTTTCTCTCAAAATTGGCCTTAGTTGATTTTATGAGTGCTCGTAATTTTTACTAATAATGATCAGGGGTGACTTCCCTTTTATGGATTTTGTTCTATCATGTAATAGCTTTCTCCTCTTATTGTAAAGTTTGTTAATGGCTGGGGTCCACCAGACTGGACGTTTGCCCTTTGTGGAAAGAGTCTTGGTTTTATTTGGGATTGCCTGATCCATGCAGTCCTGGAGGTGTTCATAGAAGGCATTTGTAAGGGCTTCATAGCTTGGGTTGTGGTTTCCTCTGGCTCAGGGGCCTTGAAGGATACCACACCAGTCTTGAGTAGTGTGAAGTTTGCTTTAGAGAAGTTCTTCACTATGGTCTTTTTGTTTGGGGTGGGGCGGGATGTGGATTTCCAGTGAGATTAGTTTATGATCAGATCTCACCAATGAGGGATATACTTCCGGTGTGGAGCATTTTGTCCCCATGTTTGTGACAATGAGATCTAGTATATTTTCTCCTCTCGTGGGAACAGTGACTAGCTGTTCCATGGCATTTGAATTTATGAACTCCAGAAACCGTTGGGCTAGAAAGTTAGGGCTTGAGTAATGTTCCCAGTCTATATTCGGGTAGTTGAAGTCACCCAATATGATGGTGTTTGGAGATACATTTATACCCTCCAGTGTCTTCAGGAAGGCTGTGTGGGGTTCCTGAGTTTGAGAGGGTGGCAATTTGTAGAGCAGTTTTGCCTATGGTTAGTTGCACCTGGATGGTTTCCGAAGCTTAGTGCGTTGCCATCAACCTGGAGGTGTGGGTATCCTTTATGAATATGGATACAGCCCCTCCTTTTGTGGTGTGGTCCGGGTTTTGGGGCCGGAACGCATGATATGAGGTAAAACCTAATAGTGCCGGGGTGCTCTCAGGAGCCTTGAACCAGGTTTCAGTTACAGCACAGACATCGATGTTCTCCATACTGAGAAGGGCCTCGAGTGCGTGCATTTTGAGATTTAGACTTCTGGCATTGAGCAGCATAGTTTCTTCCCATTTTTGTTTTCTAGGGTGGTAGGTTTAGAATTTGAGCCTTGCCTAAAAAAGGCACTATGGGGTGGCAAGAGCCTTAGCCAATATCCGGAATCCCAGGGGTGACAGGTGCAAGCCGTCCCTTGCGAAGCAGCGTGGCTTGTCAAGCATGTCATCCCAGGCAGACAGACACTGGATCCCCTTTGAATGACACCAGACATTAAGCCAATTGTTAAAGCTGATCATCTTGTCTCTATATTGTGGCATCATTCTTGGTGAAGGAAGGATACTGCTCAGGGTTAGGGTCATACCTGCCTGGGCTACATAATCAGAGAGCTCCTCTATGTCTCTTTTCATGTAGTCCAGGGAGGTACGTCTCGGGTCGTTCACACCAGCATGGACAATGACTGTGTCATATTTGTACTTGCCGTGGAGTGACCCGAGTGCTTGTGTTATGTGGCGGATTCTAGCGCCAGATAGGCAGCTTACTGTGACCCTCTCCTTATTCAGCCTGGTGAGTGGGACGTCAGTGTGTCTGACTATGGAGTCACCTATGACAAGTATGTTTGATGTTGTATTTGGCCTTAAGGGCTGTGACTGCTTTGCACACTGCTTTTGTGGTTTATGTGTTGCTGGTGGGGTGTCTTGAGGTAGCAGTTGTTTGGGTGTCTGCTTTGGAGGCCTCTGCTGTTTAGGTAAATTTTTACTCAGAGCCTCCGAGTATGTCTTTGTGTGTTTATGTGTTTGATTCAGTGGAGTGGTAGCATTATGTGAGGCTGGTTTTGTGGTGTGTGTAGTTGCCTTCTCCTCCTGTCTGGTCTTGCCAGTCCTGAGTTGAGAGAGCTCAGCCTCCAGTTTGGCTAAATAGCTGCATCTCTCGCAAGTATTTGTGTTATGTGGGAGGAGGAGAGGGTTGTCTGTGTACATGAGGCAGTTATAACATTGCCTCAAGATTCCCAGATTCACCAGCTGGACCGGAGAGGAGATTGACAACTGACCTTTGGACATGCTAGAATAATATTGGGAAATCCTTAATTGAAAACAAGGGCCAGTGGGGAGTGAGGGTGTAGTGCTTTTAATTTTTAGTGCTGACTTATATAATTGCTTTAGTGAGCAAGTGCCAGGTAACTTGAGTGCAATGTGTTACAAGTAACTAAATGCAAAACGACAAACAGTAACTTTCTTTCAAGTGAAACAAGGAAATAAGTACAGTAAGCAATGCAGATATCACTAGTGATCCACAGAAGCTGAGAAGTTGCGTATTAGGTGGAATTAGCTTCCAGGGAAATAACAGGCAAACAAACAACAAGCATATAAACAAAGCTAGATTCAGCAGGCCTGGATCTAGTCTATGCTAGAGCAAACAAGGTGAACCAATTTCAGTAAGATACAGTTCAAATATTCAGGCACTATAAACCTTTAACCAGAAATTCCCAGCTCAGAAGGGCAGAGTCCAGCCTCTTCTCCCACAAGAGTGCAGACCACGAACCTTCTTAATGTAAAATAACTGGCCTGAAGCCCAAGTGCCTAAACCAGAACTAATACACTTGGACACTGGGCTCTCAATCAGCAGTTCCCAACTTAGAAGGATGAAAGCTACCTGCCCTGCCACCACCGTGCTTGCCACAAACCTTCCTAATGTAAAACAACTGGTCTGAAGCCCAAGTGCTTAATCCAAAAGACTTGAATGATAGCTACACTTTAATCAAGTTACAACCAAGCAGTAATAAATACCAATGAATACTTTAGAGAATGTCTGGATTAGTGCTCAAGTTACACAAACAAAGCTAGATCCAGCAGGCCCGAATCCAGTCTATGCCACAGCAAACAAGGCGCACCAACTTCAGTAAGAAACAGTTCAGATATGCATGCACTATAAGCCTTTAACCAGAAATTCCCAGCTCAGAAGGGCAGAGTCCAGCCTCTCCTCCCACAAGAGTGCAGACCACGAACCCTCTTAATGTAAAATAACTGGCTCGAAAGCCCAAGTGCTTAAACCAGAATTAATACACTTTTAGAATAACAGACACTGAGCCCTCAATCAGCAGTTCTCAACCTAGAAGGATGTAAGCTACCTGTTCTGCCACAACAGTGCAGACCACAAACCCTCTCAGTGCAAAACTACTAACTGGTCCGAAGCCCAAGTGTTTAAACCAAAAGGCTTAGAATGAGTTACACCAAGCAGTAATAAATACAATTGAGTATTTTAAGATGATGCAAAAGTAAAAAGAAGTAGGTAAAAACACAAGTACAGTAAAAGCAGATGAAATTTTTTTTTTTTTTTTTTTTTTCTGAATAAGTGCTGAAATCAAAGAAACAGATTTGAGTGCTGAAACTAGAAAACTGGCTAGTTATAAGAAAAAAAAAACAACAGGTTCAGATACAAAAGGTCCAATACAGGCCTCTAGCATCCTTTTAGAGTGGAAAACCCTTGAATAGAAAACTTTTGCCCAACAGATCGACAGGCAAGAGTTACAGGACTCCATGAGATGGCACATTGTGCATAAGTAGTAAAACGTTCTCATCACAAAGTATACCCCCACTGTATTACATTCAGAACTAAGCTGTCTGAAATTGTTACAAAATGGAATATGAAAGTCTGAGCGACATTAAAAGGTTGAGGAACGGACGGACTGATCAGCCATAAGTCATATTAACTTGGGGCTGCTTTGGCTTTTCCTGTTTTTTTTGAGCATCCCTACCATGTTTTTTAAGTGCGTTTATCAGGTCCTTGTAGCTTAAACTGCTTATTGGGAAAGCTAAGAAAATTGGTAAAGGAAGCTCAGTAGGAGAAATAATTAGTACTTGTTTCAAGAAAAATCTGAGTCACCTCTTGAATCAAGTTTTCCCTTTCAATACACTGGCACCTCAGTTGCAGAAAGGCTAAAAACCTCTTCAAGATAAGATTTAAAATTTTAGATGTATCAAGTTGAGAATGGAGCTAAGCAAGTCTTCTCAAAACTGAACCAGAAGCAGTAGCTCTGAAAGACTTGGTAGCATCATATGTATACTTTAAAATATGCTTTGTCAGTGGAGAAACAGCTGACTCAGCAGTTAATGAATTCTTTACATCAGGAAAAAAAAAGTCTATCCATTGACTTCTGCATATTCTCAAATGCAACAATTAGAAAAAAGCTATGATTCATGGGAGTGTAGGATCAAGCTACTTTACTGATCACTATTTTCCTCTTAATGAAACTGTATATAGCATCTAAATGGCTTAATCCAACCAATATATCCTGGATGGGGTTTAGACAAATAGCCATTAAACACTTATTAGCACACAAATTACTAATGGATAAAAGACAAAATGTTAAAAATCAGAGCAACGTGGGAGCAAATTTACAACATTATTCTTGTATAATTTCCACAGGAACATATAGTATTATACCAGAAACAAATTCCAAAATATTCCATAGGTGCAACTACTAAATGATTTCCCTTACTGTCTACTTCCCTTTCCCTCCTTTTCTCTACTTGTGATCTAACTGTATTTTTTTTTATGCAACTGTTCTACTTAAATAACTGAAAGAGGAAAGCATCTATGTATATAGTGTAAATATTTTAGTTGACTGACCTACACATTATTGTACTAACTCTATTATACAACACTACATTATGGTCAAGTTCTGATTGTCATGTTTTTATCTGTCAATACTGAAAATGATAAATAAAAATTTGAAAAAAAAAAAAAAAAAGCTTTAAGTGACTAAGCATATTTAGTGTGTGTATGGTGCAAACAGGGTTGCTATATTTCCATCTGGCCAGGTTGGGACTAAAAAAAAAAAAAAAAGGTCTTCCACATCTTTAATATGGAACATCAGAATTCCGCATTAAAAAGAAGTAGCTCTGTGTGTTTATTTTTTATCTGATTGGCCTGGGCCAGTCAAAAATAAACACAGAGCTGCTACTGTTTAATGCGAAACATCGCAGTTCTGCATTAGACAGAAGTAGCTCTGTTTTGTGATGTTTTGATTGGCCAGTATGCCGGTTTATGGGCCAATCAAAAAAAAAAAAAAACAAAGCGGCGGCTGCCTGGGATTTAAACCGGCAGTGCGGGACTTGGGATCAGGCTGCTGATCTCGGGACAGTCCCGCCCAAATAGGGACGTCTGGCAACCCTGGGTGCAAATGAACTTGCCAGTTTAATATCATTAAAGTACTAGAATACATTTTCTTCCCAAGTTATCAATTGCTTTTTGGAGAGAAAACTGATAGATCTGCTTTAGGATTAGAAAATGGGTACTTGTGTGCCTGAGGAACATTATATAACCCATCTGACTTAAAGCTGACTGTCAGGTAAAGTAGCTGCAGTGAGAAAAACATTCTCTAAAGCAAGCAACACATGATGGATAGCCACAGCTTTTGGCAACCGTAACACACCATTTTCTCCATATCATAAGTAGTTTCACTTTGTTCCCATCAAAAAAACTATTCAACTTAAAACAGTCAGAAAAATATCTTCAGAAGCAAAATCTGATTATATACTTTCCTCAAAGTCAGAGTGATCAGGTTATGAAGAGATTTCTGAAATGTAAACATCCCCCTCTAATATCTAATCTTCTGAATGAAAGCCCATGTTAGAATGAGAAGGAACCTAAGTGCATGAAGGATCAGCAAGCAAGGAAAAGGCAGAAAAAAGTTACTTTGCAAATCCCAGTAAAGTCAGCCCCGGCCCATGGTAATAGAGACAGGAGTCTGGGAAGTTCTCACTAAGCATACTTCCCTGAACACTAACTGACCCTTACCAGGCACACCATCCCCAGCTTCAACATTCCTAATGTTGCTTAATAAAGAGGATCTTCAGGTCTTTCCCCTGACCTTGATAAACAAGTGGCTCTTCCTTCCCTCCCTCCGGACAAGTGTTCCCAGCAGCTACAGCAGATATGGCTATCCCTGGTCATTGGTAGCTCTAAGTTCTACACCAAGAGGGCCACGAGGAAAAAGATTAGTTGTCCAAGGAAAAAAATGGCTAAAGCAGAGTCATCCACCAGTGGCTGGGGAGAGATTGGAGTCAGCCTGACACCCAAGATTCTTAACTTTGTTTTTCAGGAAAGGGAAGGTACAAGTACCTTTTGCCAAAAGTGGGACATGCAGACAATGATGCAGCAAAATGTAAAAAACAAGAGGTTTTAACGCAAGTAAACCACTGGTAGTCCCCCACAAGCACAGAATCCTGTCCAAAATACAAATGCAGAAAATAAGATTGTAGTCAGAAATAACACCTTTCCGTAAAAAAGTTCACAAGCATTTAATCACTACAGTAATGAACTGCCAGTTCAACCACATTAAGCTTATTACCTAAACCCAAGACTGACAGGAAGAAAAAAAGTTTTACAAACAGCGAAGAGATTTCCCCAACAGGGGACTTCTGTCCAGCCTTGTAGGATTGATAAGACAGAGCCTGCTCAATGTACTTTTTTCAGCAGGAAAAAAAAAGGTTTCACTCTCCAACTGTCCTTATACATAAGTTGAGTGAGCTGACATTTGGGGCACATAAAAAATACCCAAAGCTTTGTAAAGCTGTATGGTTGGTAAGACCCATTTATCTTGGGCCACTACAATGGTGATCTACATATCAATCAACATCTGGTGCAGTAACAGGGCCTACGGAAGGAGAAATAAAGGGCAAATGTCCTTCTCTAGCCACTCAGGAGGGAGCAGACAACCATCTCAATTTGCTCCTTGACTAAAATTTTCCATTTCCTCCTTCAAAATAAAGTCTGAAGAGACCTGTCCAAATGCATGGTAACTCAGAACTGTCCAAATGCATGGTAACTCAGAAGCAAGTCTCAATTCCTGATTTCGCCAGCCTTCTTAAAGATGTTACTTATTCATCCCTACAAACTAGGCTCTACAATACTGCTACCTGGGATACTGTCAAGGTAGAAGTTTACTCAAAGTCTACAATCTAAACCAGACTAGTATTTTTATGGAGAAACAGTACATTTGTTTAAGTAAATATGCAACAGGTACACAAACTATCACTGCTACAGTAGCTTTAGCTACATGGGTTATACCCTGATGAAGATACAAGAGCAAACAAACCTCCAAAACTTAGTACCTTCCACATGCCCAAATCATTAGCCATCTCAAACACAGCTAAAGAGTTGTTTGGGTGCCAAACCCTTCAGAGCTTTCATGCCAAATGAGACAGGCTACAGCAGTGACAAGGTCAGTTCTTGGAAGATAGAGGTCATCACCCTGGCATCAAAACCAAGAGGGTGGCAGGATCAGTTGAACTTCTACTGTTAATGGCAAGTTTACTTACACAGCTGTACTATGTTCATCATATTGATCACTGCTGCAATAGCCTTGGCTATATGGTTAGACTATCATAGTTTAAACTTACAGGAAGGATGAGTGTCCAGAAACCCCTACAGAATAGTCCTAGCAAAGCCTGCCTTAGAACGAGGCATACAGTTTGTAGTGCTTTGCAAAGGTATGTACAGAGGACCAAGTTGCCAATTCTAGAATCCAACCTTTCCAAAAAGCCAGAGATTTAGCCCAAGGCCCTGCTAGAACAAGTCTTAACCCTGCCTGGAATTACCTTGCGGTGGCCATCACAAAACGGTAATGGCAAGATACAGCCATTTGGAAACAGAGCAGCAACCATGACAAAAAAGGATAAAGCTTTTTAACCACCTCTAGTGCCTCAGCTTTATGGTTTCAAGGAATAATATACAAATCACAATGCATATCATATAGTCAAACACAGTAAAACTCAATAAAACCTAATGCTGCAGCTGGGGACAAGGACTGAAACAAATGAGTCAAGAGGCAAGTTTCTCACAAGCAGTACACACTTTACTCTTACCCCCAAAGTCCTGTTTTCTGTAAACGTCACATGCAAAATCCCTGCCAGATATAAAGCAGCAGTCTACAATGCAAACTGACGGCAAAAGATAACAAGCAAGTAGTTACAAAATGTACACAAGAACTAAATACATTCAAAATGTCTTCTGCCTGTTTAAACACTTCTCATCCTTCAATTCTCAGAAATTGAATGTTTACAAAAATAGTAAACTTTTACCAGAATAGCCACAAATTAAAAAATAATCCCTTAGATAAAACAGAAACATCTTGATATTGTAAATAAAAAAGTTTCTGACAGGGGATTGCTTATATATCTACATACATACACACACAAACACAGTGACAACTCTCCACTGGACCAGTAATCAAGGAGCCACAATCCTCACCACTGGCATCTGTGGTGGGATGTTCACTGGGAGGATAACAGGTACACACACACAATACTTCCAGAAGCATCTTTCTGCATAAAGTGCAATTTCCCCTTAAGAGCACACAGAGACTACAGTCAGTACAGGGTTGTTTTTCTCTCTTCCTCCAGAGCCCCAATAAGACTCCCCACTGGCACAGTTATACAGTTGAGATCTCAGCTGGGAGACAGAGCCAAGACCTCCTGCACCCTCTGTCCAACCAATGCTTCATATCCCTGTGCAAGTAGCACTACATACACACATGCGCACATATGGGAAAGGCGGGCACAATTTTACTAGATATGCCCCCTTCTGCCCAGACTATAAGGTAGTTACCACTGCCACCAGTCACTCCTTATCAGCTACTTTAGGCCCTTAAAGGGTGTCCAGCCTTACTGTGTAATGTTAATATCAATACAAATGGTAGTCTCACCAAGAGCAAAGCTGTTAAGAGTGTCCCACAGTGTCACCAAATAAATATGCAAGTACTCTCAAAACTTAAGTATCTACACAGATCAGCCACAATGAAAGTTTGAAATATACTTAATAAAATAACAGGACAATACTAACTATATATTTACAGTGAGTTCAAAATCGCAGGAACTATTTAAAACATTGCAGGGCAGGCTCAGACAAATAAAGAATATCTAAACTAAGCTTTCTATATTCCTGGCTGAATCTAAGAGAATGATACTATCCCCTAGTAAGTTACTTAGAGCAAGGCAGATGATGTGGTGAATTGTTCTTGTTGTCAGGTTTTAGACAGAATGCTCTCTCTCACTAGGAAACTTCTCAAAATATCTAAAATATTACTGTTGGGATAGCTTGCAGAATGACATCACTTCTAGTCATCTGACTTCTAGTTCCCAGGCAAACCCCCCACTGTTGGAAGCTGGCAGTATTTAGCATCTATCTGTAAAAATATCCAGACTAGGGCTTTTTCTCAGATCTTTGGCAGGTGCTGGAAGTCAGAAAAACAATCTTATTCCTTCATGCTTCCAAAGTAGCAATTAGTTCACCCCCAAGGACAATACAAAAAGCTTACTAGTACACGTGTTCTCTGCAATGAAGCATCTTTATGGCCTGCCTATAAATTTAATTTCAGATATTTTTCTAAACTTTGCTGGACTGAGGGTAACCCTCCAGTTCCCTGTTAAAACAGATACATTTCAACAGTTAAGTCCATGTACATGTCTATTCTCTTCCTGCAGGGCACACTGTGGATACATTTAAGCATAAGTAGCACAAGTACTTTACAAATACTTTTTCAACAGAAACATCTATATAAATCAGTATGATATACACATGACATACAGTTCTAATACATTTGTAACACAAGCATCTTGAATAAATTAGTTTAATATTCACAAACTGCAGTTATTTAAAAATTCCAGCTAGCTGTGCTGGCAGTACCTCCTGACACAGACACAGACACACGTTTTAAAAGGGCAATGACTTGTGCAGACGAGCTCCCCTGTGGGAACTCATAACTGAAATGTCATTTCTGACAGACAACTGCTGTTCAAAATGGCAAGTACTGAAAATTTCCTCACTCTGACTGCAGATTTTCCTCCTTTGTTACTGTCCTCTTAGCGGTCAGCGTGAACCTGTATGAGGGAGCCACAATTTGGGAAGCTTGCCGTTTCTTGTATCCTAGGCAGGATATAATCCATACAACCAAAAGAAAGAATGATGATTACGTTTTCCTCCGAATTTTTTAATCTCCTTTTCACTCAAGGCTATTCTGACTACTCATAAGTGCTTAAATGCACTTATTAACACTGCCACCATCTTTCAAGATAATACATACATATTTTTTGCCCTTCAAACACACAGTGTTACTGAAGTATGCATTCTATAGGACTGAGCCTTTCCTCAGTTTTGTAGCAGTACACTTGAACCCCCAATCTCCAAGCCCTCCATTACATTTCTAAATAAATACATACTTAATGCAAAAGTTACCTTCACATTTTTCACAAATCACATTCTTCTGAAGTGCTAGCTTCCTTGTGGCTCCATTATAAAGGTCTTCAAGTGACACAGACATCTGATGCACAACATTTTTGCCTGCAAAAAATACCACATATTACTACAAATGTAGAAACAAAATGTGTAGTGAAAGTATACTGACTTTACTTCATACAATATCAAAGGCTACTAAAACCCATTTTTTTTTTCAAAATGATAAATGCCTTCTGTTACCACAGGTACTAGCAAAAAATTTGCTATTTGTAACCTTTTTAGATGGCTGTCATTTTAGTCAAACTTCAATTCTGACAAAATCCCATGAGAATAAGTCATTTTCCTTTTTGAGGAGTTCATTATACTAATCCCTCATACTGTAGCACTACCAATATTTTATACAGGGACACAGATGAAACTATTTGTAACATCTTACTACAACAGTGAAATTTATCGCTGAATTTCATTAAATGGTGGCTGCTTAATTGCAAGCTGAGGTTCTGCAATATTGCATCCAAAATATTGTGAAACCTCACCTTACGACATATATCACTTAAAAGCAGTAACAAGATTACTACAACTTATTTAGAATTTGTGTTTTATCCTTTTCCCTTATGGATAACAAGATATTTAATAATCTGTATCAGAGTAGAATCACTGTTGCAGTTACCTGTACCAACTAGGACCACTTCCCATGCAGGTGGGCATCTACTTTCTTGGGATGTCAGCCAATCTCGGGATTAAGGGTAACATCTAAAGATGGTGCAGGCAGGTCTTTCTTCCCCAATGAGCATTAGCAGACTTCCCGATTCCTAAGAGTACTCTTACCAAGAGATGGTCTTGTCACAACCCACCTTCCGGGTCTCCTTGTCATAGTGCAAGACAACATGGAAAACAAAATTTATGTACTTACCACAATGCCAGATCTATGTTGTCTTCCATTTGTCTCAACTAGTTAATTGGCTTAGAGGCCAGCACTATACACTCTTGGTTTAAAGCTCCACCTTCCCTCCTACAATGCTATGCACTAATCTACTCAGTTTGCCCTTCCATACTTTAACCCTATGAATGTATACCACCAGAAAACCATTACACTAAGATCTATGGAAGACCAACAAGTAACAACTTCAGAAAGGCCCAAAAGGTACAACGGAAGCCAAAAATCCACAAGTCAAAATCGGGAAGGGGATGGAGGGAGGGACTGATGTCCTTCAAGGATGCATCTGCAGTTCTAACACTCAGCCAATGTCAGATCAGCTTAAAGTTAATAATTGCTTGACTTGTGGGAAACAACTACCTCATAATATTCTCTTATAAAATGCCGGAGACTTCTCATTTAAATGTCAATAAAAGCTTTCACTAGGTATAAAGCTGCTAAGCAACAAAAAACTCTGCCTCCCAAATCTATTTCCCCACTACAGGTTGTCTGCTGAACCTCAGTCCTCAGAACTGTCCTTTGGGGAGACCCTTCACTCCATGAGAGAGCATTTCCAATGGCAGGGCCAGGAATTCTCCGATTCCAGGAAGAGATTAAGGTTCACTTACCTCAGCATAGACCTTTGGCTATTCCTCCTGTTTTAAGTGTCATTGATGATGTGGATTCTGATCTGAATACGACCCTGACACCCCTTCCTCCGGCCTCCTGTTAAACCGAGTAGGTACTACAGGGGTCCCGGACTCGATCATTTTTTTTCTATACAAGGCCCACCTGACCCAGAAACTATTTCCCAGGGTCCTAAAGGGGTTGCAGCTGCCACTTCTAAAAATCCACCCCCCTCTGAAAGGGAGTCCAGGGCTTTAGAGAGATGGGGTAAAAAAGTGTACACTTCTTCCACTCTGTCTATGAGGGCTTTAAATTGTCAATTTCATATGATACAGTACTAAGAGTATTTGTTAGATGAATTGCAGAAAAAAAACTGTGTTCGCCTGAACCCTTAGATCGTAAGTCACTTCAGGATCTGGTACATAATTCACAACAGGTTAGCAACCATTTCTTGCACTGTGGTTATGATGCATTGGAAGCTTCATGTAGGTCAGCAATGACAGGTGCAGTCATACGTAGACATGCCTGGCTGAAGGAACAATCTCTGCCAGATCATGTTAAGGCTAAGCTTCTGGATGCTCCACTGTAAAAGCAAAAGTTATTTGGCTCCACTGCTCAAGAGGTCTTAAAGAAATTTGAGGAAAAGGCTAAATCTGTACAAACAGTCAAAGATTTCCTCCAGGTACAACCACCAAGATTCAGCAGAAATTGGCCTTCTAAGAATTGGTCCTTTCCAGAAGAGAGATTTCAAAGAGGCAAGAACAGGCTGAGGTAGAGGGCAAGCTATACAGAGGTTGTCAATGGCAGCCTCCTAACCAGAGAGGTAGTGCAGGTCCAACAACTGCTGCACAAGGACAGACTCAATGACTTCACCTTGACCCCACCAGGGCTCAATTAGAAGCACCTTTGGGCGGAAAGTTGTCTTTATTCTCAAAAATTGGCACAGTATTACAAGGGACAAATGGACACTGCAAATAATAGACAAAGGATACAGGTTCCATTTCCATACATTACCAGAAAGAAAGGGAATGCCAAACCTGCCACCAAATCAGGCAGAGCTTTAAAACAAAAAACCAACCCAACCTATTGCAAAAAAAAGCTATAGAAAAGGTTCCTCTCAGAACAAGGCCAAGGATTTTATTCCAGACTATTCCTTGTCCCAAGAAAAGAAAAACAATGGAGGCCTATTCTCGATTTGTCCAAGACTGAATACTTATCTCATTGTGCCAAAATTCAAAATGCTGACCCTACAGCAACTCCTTCCCATGGGTCTTGGCTGGTAACTCTAGACCTCAAGGAGGCATACCTGCATGTCCCTATCAGACAAAGTTGCAGAAGTCACCTCAGATTTCTTGCAGGTTCAGAGCATTATCAATTCTCAGCACTGCCCTTTGGCTTATCTACTGTGCCCAGAGTATTCACAAAATGCCTGGCATCAGTAATTGCACACTGCAGACTTCAGGGGATTCAAATATACCCGTATCTGGACGACTGCCTTATACAAGCGGACAGCCAACAAACTTTGGAAAAACATTTGAATTATGCCATCCACCTACTGCAGGCCTTGGGATACACAGTCAACATTCACAAGTCAAGACTTGTGCCATCCCAAAGAATAACTTTTCTGGGTGCGGAACTAGATACAACCACCCAAATGGCTTTTCTCACAGAAGAAAAACTAAGGCAACTACCGGATTACTTCAAAAATCTAACAAAACAAACTCAGATGACTGCAAGGAAAATCCCAGAGGGCCCCCTGGGCATGGGCATCGTGCATTCTTCTGATTCCACAAGCAAGGCTGCATATGAGAAAACTACAATGGTACCTAAGGAGTTTATGGTCTCAGCACAATCACAGCCTAGAAGCTTTGATACCACTCATTCCATGCCTTCAAAAGGAATTCCTGTAGGCCCAAGCCAGTCAAACAGGGGCCTACCTTTCAGCAAACCAGTAACCAACCAAACCATTACCTCGGACGCTTCAGACCATGGATGGGGAGCACATATGGAGGACAGATGCGCATGCACATAAACAAAAAGGAAATGCTGGCAGTAATTCATGCAATCGAGGCCTTCAAGCTCTTTCTACATCAAGGCCACCTGCTAATAAGGACAGACAATACCACAGTTATGTGGTACATAAACAAGGTGAGGTACCCATTCCTACCCTCTTTGCAGACTAGCAATGAATCTTTGGGAACTTTCCCTAAAACTCAATATAGAGCTGCAATCCCAGTTTGTGCCAGGAAAAGACAATATACTGGCGGACAGCCTAAGCAGAAATACCATGGACCCACACGAATGGATGCTGCACCCAGACATCTTCCTTCAGATAACACAATCATGGGGGAGGCCGGGCATGCATCTTTTTGCCTCCCACCACAATCAGCTGAAGAAATTCTGCACAAGGACATACCACCCACAAGCATGGAAAGTGGACGCCCTCTTTCAGTTGGAATACTCTAACAGTGTATGCATTTCCACCACTCCCACTAATGACCAAGGTCTTACTGAAAATCAAGACAGAGCAGCCAAAAGTGATTCTAATAGCCCCGGACTGGCCAAGGCAGCACTGGTACCCACTGTTACGGAGCCTGTCACGCACAAAACCGTGGCCTCTACCACTATGGACACTCCTTCTGACACAGCACAATATAAACTCTGCACTCCAGCCTGAAAACCCTGCAGCTGACAGCCTGGAGAATACCTTGACTCCTCACCAGGAAAACCTATCCAAGAGAGTGAAGGATATCATCATGGAAGCTCGCAGACCTTCCACGAGAGACATATTCAGCAAAATGGAAAAGATTCCACACTTGGAGCACCGCAAAGGGCCTAGATGCCACAGTGATGAGCATGGCACATATCCTGGAATACTTGGCAGACATGCTCCATAATGGCCTTTCTTACTCTTCCATAAAAATTCATGCTTCAGCAATTTCAGCAGAATACAATACTGATCCACCTGTCTTCTCTCATCCTCTCCTAAGGCAGTTAATAAGAGGAATTAAAAACATCAATCCTCCAAGAAAACCACCAGTGCCTACATGGGACCTTAACTTCATGTTGGAAAAGTTGACTTTACCTCCCTTTGAACCAGCAGCATCTTCAGAGTTACAGTTCCTGTCTTGGAAGACTGCCTTCCTTCTGGCCATAACCTCAGCAAGGAGAGTATCTGAATTGCAGGCACTCATGGCAGTACAACCATTTCTTATTTTTCATCAGGACAGAGTCTCCTTGAGAACCAATCCTTCATTCATGCCAAAGGTGGTATCCCGGGTCTCATTGAACCAAGCTATTCACCTGCCTACCTTCTTTCCAAACCCACAAAACAAGGGAGAGAAACTTCTGCATACCCTGGACATTCACAGACAGTTACGCTACTACTTGGACAGAACTAAGACTTTCAGAAAAACTGACCAGCTGTTGGTAGCATATGCTGCAGGCATTCAAGGAAAAGCAATTTCCAAACAGACAATTTCAAAATGGATAGGAAATTGCATTAGATTCTGCTACTCTTATCAGGGAAAAACGGTGCCAGCTAACATCAGACCTCATTCCACCAGAGCTACAGCCACCTCCACAGCCTTCTTAAGAGGGTGGCTACCATGACATTTTAGAAGCTGCTACATGGAGCTCCGTGCATACATTTTCCAAGCATTACAATTTACCTTTATATTCCAGATCCAGAGCAGGCTTTTCCTGCAGGGCATTTTAGCTACACCATCATTTTCTTAGAGCCTACCACCCCAGCTTGGCTATGGTATTATATAAGGACTGCAGATGCATCCTTGAAGGACATAGTACAGTTTTGTACCTACCATAAATGTAGATGTCCGATAGGTATGCATCTGCAGTCAGGTCTGTGGTACTTTACAGCTAGCTGGGGTTACCTATTATGGTGTATTTGTTTTATATTACTGTGCATGTTTGCAATATTTTGTATTTCTACCAAATTTAGCCTTCCTTAGAGGGCACCTGGCATCCGGGGCAAGAAAAACTTTCAAAAAAGGGTTTTAGAAAACCTTAGAGAAGCTATGAAGAGATGGTCTTAACCAACATGAAAAGGTTCAGTTGATGGACATTTCCAATTTAGCAGTACAATAGCTTGCCACAGATGGAAAAAGGCCAACCAAGAAGTCGTCCAAAATTGCATGTAAGAGTGAAGTAAAGGGGTCCCAGGCTTTCAGAACAACTCAAAAATCTTTTCCATTTACTGCTATATAAATTTCCTAGTGGAAGACTTGAGATGAGGAAAAAATACAGAGTCCTCAGAGGACTCCTGCTGCAGGTTGTTTGAGGCTAAAAACTCTGCTCTGACCTTGGAAAGCTTGATGAGTTTGCTGAGGCACAAGACTATAGGGAGTGTGGGGGTGAACCAAGCACATATGACTGCTGTACAAGTGCATTCAAGAGGGAATCTTCTCCATGACATCAATTCCAACTCTGGATCCACCAATGCTAGATAGATCAGACCCAACACCATCTGTCCGTACCAAGTGGATGTAGGTAACACAGAGAAAGCAATCTCAGACAAACTGACTGGAGGGCCACAAGAAGACTGGTGCCAATGCATTGAAAGCTGTCTGCGATACCAAAGGCACCAAGTGGGTTATGCTCAAGATGGAGCTTAAGACCTGGCATCGAGTAATCAAGTCCCATGTCTCAGTTGATGAAGGCAATGACACAGAATTAATCAGATCAGAGGAATCTGAAGCCAAAGTAAGGGTAGTAGTCTGCTCCACATGCATAGTCTCCCAATCAACAGTGCTTAACATGGAATATGGGAAAGACCAAATAAGAGATGAAGGGACAACTTTATCTGCTATAGAAACACACACACCTGTTTCCATACAGGTCTTCAAAGAAGGCTATCATGCTTTCCCAATCCATGTTACAGATCCTTTTTTCCCTTCTTCCAGTGGTCTTTTAGAAGTGAAAGAAGGTCTGCATATGAAATGAAGTGCCTTACAAGAGGAGCCTGAGAAGGCTGTACAACTGCAGTCATTGGAGTTAATTCCCATCTTGGAGTCTTTCACTTAAAAAAAAATCCAGTTCTCAGATTCATCATCTGCCTTTTTCCCCTTTCGTCTTAAGGAGGGTCATGGGGAAGGGGTCTTTTTTTTTTTTTTGAATAAGTTTATTTTGCAGTTTAAGGAGAAAGCCTAAAAATAAAGCAGGTCTGCAGTAAGATACTCTGCTCCCAGGCACACCACTTAAGTAGTGGGTGTCTTGGGGCACAATTTCATGACCATACTTGGCAAACAAGTTTTGTTGAATACCTTTCTCCATGGCCACTAATCTAAAATAAACACCACACAAGCAATATACAAGCTCAATTATACTGATCCCAGCAAAAGAACTGAACAAAAGCTGTTAACTGTCGATACCCTTCTCACTACCTAAATATCTATGCCATCTCAAACTTAAAAATGACAAGTTTCACAGCAGTAAATTGCTGGAACTAATGCCTTAATACTAGAGGACAAAAAAAAAAAAAAAAAAGGCAGATAACTTCAGAAAAATTTGACTGACTGAATGGAAAGTACATTTGTGCAAGTAAAACTTACCGTAAGAATGCACGTTCAAATGAACACTGCTACAGTAGCCTTAGCTGTATAGGGTTATATCCTACCAAGGATAAAAATGCCCAGCTTCCAAAGCTTTATGGCACCTTCCACTTGCACAAACCTTCAAGCAGCTCAGTGCCCAAATGTCAGGGCCCTGAAGCCTCAGTCTACCTTGATATGATGGTAGGCACCCTTGAGTTCTATCAGGCATATCCAATTGTCCTTCCTCAGCAGAGGTAAGATGGACTACAGTGACCATCCGGAACTTTCTTTTTCACAAACTGATTCAGTATGCTCAAATCAGTCATGGGTTTGAGATCCTGTATTTTTTTTGGAACTAAAGAATCTGGAATGTACTCTGGATCCTTGCTGGTCTTGTGGGATCTCCTGGATGACTGTTTGCAAACAACTTGTGGATCTCTACTGCTGCCTGCGATTTGTGATGGGGCAGAATGTCTGAAGTCTCTGTGGGTGAAAATTTGGAACTACTGAAAAGTGAATGAAGTACCCTCTGGATGCAGCTCTTAGCACTAATGTATCACAGGTGATCACCTCCCAAGCTAGCTGGCGCAGAGCAAAGTGAACACCAAATGCCTTCAAAGCCAGTCAGTTGGGCAACCCTTCAGGATCACTGGAAGGGTCCACGAAATAATGCCCCACAGAACTCTGATTTTTCAGACCACTCCTGCCTTGCAGGCAGCATCCATTACTATGCCTCCCTCAACCTTGACAGGAGCCTTCTGAAGGAGTGTCCGGAGAAGACTGTTGCAATCAAGTCTTGCCCACTTTTTGGCTTCTTGAAAAGGTTTGTTGTGGGGGTGGAAAAGCACACCCGTACAGTGCACAGCATCTTCTATCTTGCTCACTCCTCAGAGTATCCATGACTTTTGGCCCAAATAGAGAAGAGCCATCAAAAGGG
The DNA here is from genome assembly GCF_019279795.1 of Protopterus annectens. Lineage (NCBI taxonomy): Eukaryota > Metazoa > Chordata > Ceratodontiformes > Protopteridae > Protopterus > Protopterus annectens. Next base: position 1,208,818,311 of record NC_056739.1, on the reverse strand, counting down.
GCACTGACAAAGGACACCTTGAAGCAGTCCACAAAGTTACATAAATCCATCCAAGCATGGTGCCACAGGAATGCCAGAGCCAGCTGCTCAGAATGCTCCATCGGCTGCATTTAAGGTGAGCCTTTTGGGCATGTTGGCTACAGAAAGCAGAGTAGATAAGATGTAGGAGACAAGAGTTGTCTTTGGAGACAGTCCTAATAGTCCTGGACACTTCAGACACCAAATCGTGTTGAAGCCTTTTCAGATTAGACAAGTAATTAAGCGCTCTCAGCATATAAGTGGCCAAGGCATGGTCACAACAGTCCACCACCAGAGACTCCCTGTTCGGGTGATGGACCAAGGAGCTCTCCTCCTTTCTGACTACCACAATAGCATCTGTGGCTTGGCCTCTACTCCAATATGGCCAGTCTTTTGGGGGGGGGGGGGGCAACTAACAAGAATCTTGTCAGATTTCTTAGGAATCTGCTCCAATTTGGGTTCCTTCCGTGCCCTCAGAGATACTAGGTCTCTAACAGCATCTGGAAGGGGGACCACTCAAGGCATGGATGAACCTACAAAGGCCTCCAAGAATACAGACTTCTCCAGAGAAGGGGCTTCAGTACTAGAGCCTCTGTTAGTGAAGCAGCTCCAACAGACTGCCAAGAGGCATCCCGCAGAGACTTAGTTGACCCCTCTCCTTTCTCAAGGTCAGTAAAATACAGTTGTGTAAAACCTTACGATAATGGTAGATGTCCTTCTCACTGTTGCAGCATTCATAACATAGGAAATCCCCTGCCAAGGGTAGCCAGATGTCCGGCCAGTATACCACAGTCTTTAGGTTGCTTTAAGGTGCACCATATGTCACATATGCTCCTCATATGGCATAAAGGTGATGTCCAGACTTACTATCCTCAGAGCTGAAGAGCCCCAGTCGGAACACTACTCCAAGGAAAAGTAGTAATCAGTACATCCAGAAGATAAATAGATCAGGGGAGGGAGGAATACTGCAACAGTAAGAAAGATATCTACTGTTATGGTAAGATTTTACACAACTGTACTATGTCCTTCCATATCACTGTTGGAGTATTCATTAGGGAGAGTGCCAAAGCTCATACTGAAACTTGGGAGGACCGTCCAACTCGTAAATGGTAAATGTATGCACATAATCCAGGTAGCTGCTTCAAGAACAGATTTAGCATCCAACCCCTTGAAAAAAGCACCAGAAGCCACAGCTCTGGTAGAATGATCCTTAGCAGATAAAGGAAGGCTTTTACCATGAAAAAGAGAAGGAAACAGCTTTTGAGATCCAAGAAAAGTTTTCTTGGATACAGCTATGAAAAGAAGAAAGAAGTTATGTACTCACCATACATTACATCTGTGTTGTTTGCATCAGTCTTCATCAAACCTGTGGGCCCTCGGTTCCAAGCTCGGAATTGACACTGCCATTACCAAGCTTAGGATCCAAAGCTACAGCAACCTTCCCATAATGCCCATCTCCTAAGATACCTCAGACTGAGTTTGCTGCAAACGTTTATAATTAATAAATTGCATTCCAAGAAAAGAATAGAGCAAAAAAGATGGCTCAGGAGCTCAGAGGAACAAGGGTTCCCAGTACAATCGGTCTGGTCCTTCAGAGATAAGGAAGGAGAAAGGTTGATGAAGACTGAAGTAGACAACACAGATGAAAAAAGTTATGTACTCACCATAACGTTTGTCGGATGTTGTCTACTCAGTCTTCAAACTTGTGGGAAAGAGTCTCCAGCTACACAGATCTGGGTGGTCTCATGGAAGGATATTCCGGAGCACTGCAGAACCAAAAGCAGCTTTGTTCCTAGATATTTCAAGCTTGTAATACGAAATGAAAGTGTGGTAGTTCGCACATGGAAAAAAGATAAGGAGGTTTGGAAGACAGCGCTTGAAGTTCAGAAACCCTCTTGTCTGATGTAACAGCCACAAGAAAGGCCATTTTCCAGGACAAGCATTTCAAATCTGCTTTAGCAGCAGGTTCAAAAAGGAGGTGAGGTTAAGGCTTGTAGAACCAAAGTAAGGTTCCACAGCGGAGTAGGGTCCTTGATAAGAGGATGAAGAAAGGAAGGTTCCATTGAGAAAAGCTTTGCAAAGAGTGGAAGAAGCCAAGGACGTATTCTCTGAATGTGAAAATTAGAAATGGCTGCTAACTGAACTTTGACAGTACAGTACTGGCCCCTGAATGAAAAAGACCAGCCAAGAAATCCAAGACTGCCGAATTGGGAGCCTTAAGTGGATCAATGTGGTGCTGCTGGGTCCAAATGGAAAACCTGTTCCACTTTTATGGGAAGCAACGACAATCTTCTGGACAGGGGAAGAAAGCCTGGTCTGTCTAGTAATCATCGGAATTGGAGAAACCAAGTGGTTAGTCAGACTGCGAAGATCTGGGTGAGTTTGCTCTGACAAAATGAGACGAGGTTCCAGGGTCCACAGAGGACAAATCGGGCGAGACCAATGGAAGGTGAACCAAACTTGCCATGGTCAAAAAGTTGCAATGAGAATCACTTTGCTCTTAAACCAGCGTGCTTTCTGAAGAAATGTGGGAATTAGGGGGACAGGAGGGAAGGCATAAAGTAGGCTGGAAGACCAAGCATGGACTACAGCATCTCTTTGTGATGGTCCCTGTGGAGGGATTAGGGGGCAAAAGACCTGCTGCACTTTGTTGTAAGGGGAAACAAAGATCACAACAGGGTTGACCTCATTTGAGGAAGATCTGGTTTGCCACTAAATGGCTCAGAGATCACTTGTGAGGCATCAGAAGAACCCTGCTGAGCCTGAATGCTAGTATGCTGTCCTCCCTGGAATGTGGGTCGCAACTACAAAGCAGTTGGTAAAGAGCCCATTGCCAATTGCCACACTCTCATTGCTTTGACAAAGGGGGTAGGACTTGGTTCCACCTTGTTGATGAGATACCATACAACAGACAGGTTGGTATGAATTGCAATTGTCCCCAGAGGAAGAAGGGAGTGAAGGGCTTTCAACGCTAAAAGCACTGCCCTCATTTCTAGGACACTGACATGCAGATTGGTCTCCTGGGGAGTCCACATGCCTTGGACGGTCTGTCCCAGGTAATGACCCCCCCACCCCAGCTAGGAGGCATCTGAGGTCAGCGTGGCAACAGGAGTAGGAAGAATGAAAGTTGACCCAGAGATACTTCTGGATTGTGAAGTCACCACAAAAGCGAGTTTCTGCACACCCTAGACAGTCTCACAGGATGATCCGAGAGGGTGATGCACAAGTAACCACTGGACAGAATGTCCACTGAAAAATTCTCATAAGCAAGCTGTTTGTAGTAAGGTAATTGTTGCAGCCATAGTCCTCAAAGCCCTGAGGACTAGATTAACCATAGGGAAAGGTACAGCTAACATCTGTTTGATATATGTCTGTATAGAAAGATAACTGTCTGGTGGAAGAAAAGCCAAGGTTTTGGCTGTGTCCAAGCTAACTTCTATAAAATCTGTCATTTCCACAGCAAGTAACCAATTTCTGGAGATTTCTGGTGATCCATTAGTTAGGGGCTAGTTGTAGGAGGAAACCCCTGGCCTGGATCAGTAGATGCCTGGTTGGTACAACTAGGAGCCAGTCGTCCAAGTAAGGAAACACATGGAATCCGTGCAGTCTGAGATGAGCTGTGACCACTGACATCCATTTGAACACCCTGGGGGCTGTGGTGAGACCAAATGGAAGCACGTGAAACTGGTAATGACTGGCTTCCTGCCAGAATTTTAAAGTGATAGTACGCATCCTTCAGGTATGTCCTTCTGTAGAAAGGAAAGGATGGACTGAACTGACCATCTTGAACTTTGTCTGTTTCACTGACTTGTTCAGATAAGTCTGATTCAGGATGGGCCTGAGGTACCCTGTTTTCTTGGGAACTAAAAAGAATTGGGAGGAGGTGTGCTGGTCTGAGGGGACCTCCTGGATGAGCAACTTTGATTTCCAAAGTTGCTGCCTCCCTCTGACTGGGTGGGACATCTGAGAGGTGTTTGGGCTGGGGGGGGGGGTTAAAAAGGGAATGGAGTAACCTCTAGATAACACCTTGCACCCAAAAGTTGTTTGTGATGGCTAACCAGCCGAAGTGCAGGGAGCATAGGTCCAACTGCCTCAAGAAGGCCAGTCGGACAAAACCTCAGGGATACAGCAGGTATTTCTCCTAAGAAGAATCCTGCGATCCCAGATTTAGCAGACCCCTCTGCCCCAAGGGTAGAGTCTACCACTGGAATTATTCCCCCTGTTGCCCCGGGGGGCGGGCTCTCCCTGGGTGTTCTGGAAAGGCCCCTGTGTTTTTCTGAACCACAATTTTACCCCTGCACTGATTTGTGGAGAAGGATCTTTGTGGGGTACAGAAGCAGATCCTGATGGCAGACAGGGTCTTTCTCGCTATGGGAGAGTAGCATACAGTCAGTCCAGAAAGGGAGGAAACATCAAAAGGGCAGTTGACAAAAGGGCGCCTTAAAGGGTTCTGCGAAATCACATGACTGCATCCGGGTATGGTGCCCAACAGCAACCTGAGAGGGCCCTTCAAATGCATGAGAGATAAGTGTCAGACACATTGGAAATGGACTAGTGGCCATAGAGGAGGTAAAGGAAATCTGATCCTCTGGTGTCATGGATTTAGGGCCAGAGTGACAGAGTTCCTTAAGTCCCTCTGTAGCCTGCTAAAATTGGCAAGATAGTTAAACGCTCTTAAACGGGCAAAAGTGGAAGCAGCGTAGACCTTTTTTCGAATCTGTCCATAGACCTAGACTCCCTGTTAGGGGGATGAACAGTAGAGCTTTCTTGTGCAAGCTCTTTCTTGGTGACTGCTGCCACCACCATGGCAGCTACTGGAATGCACTTTGTCCAGTGTGGTCTGTCCTTGGGGGTACTAAGGATCTTGTCTGCCCTGTTGGGTACAGATTCAGCAAAATCTGGTTACTTCCCTGTCCATGCAGATACCAGGTCTCCAAGAGAATCTGAGGGGGGGGGCATCCAGGATGTAGACTGGCTGGTCCTGAAGGCTTCCAAGAACACCTACTCATCTGGGGTGGGATTTGGGGAAGATTAACCACTTTAGTGAAGGATCTCAAATATGTCCCTGAAAGACATCAGGTGGAGATCTAGGGAACCCACCCCTTCGAGGTCAGTGTCTGCAGTGAGAAATTCCTCTGGGGAATCTACTTGCCTCCTTTTGAATCTTCTCTTCAGAGGAGCCTCCTCAGTGGGATACTCCAGGGAGATATTGGAAGAGGTCTGGGCTTCCCTGAGTGGAAGAGACTTGTGGCATAAGAGAGGTTTCAAAGAACCCAAAATAGGAAGGGGTGGATCTCAAATGATAGGTGCCAGAGATCTCCTAGGGGTGGACAGGACCCTCTCCACCACCTCGAAGGCAGAAGGACTGCAGGAGCCTTGAGGAAGACTGCTCTGTCCTGAAGGATCAGGAACAGGTTGACCCTGGTCACCAACAGTCCTCCACTCCAAAGGGGGAGCTGGCAGAGAGGTGTTGAACACTGATGTACCAAGGGTGAAGCAACATCTCAAAGCTTCGCCAGACTCAACAGCAAGGCTTTGGCTCAAAGATGATGTTGGAACTGAGCGAGTCAAGGAAGCAGTCTGGCTTGACGCAGAAAGGACTACTGGGCCTGACAGACCGGCACCAGGAGCCAACGGATCTGGGTGCTCTGAAATGGAAGGATGGATTGGAGAAGGAGAAACCATCCTGCAAAGAGAGGTTCTGCTCGCAGATCCCACCAGGGATGGAGCTGGAAGGACCCCCATCTGGATCTGTGTATGGAAAAACTTCAATTTGTCCACCTCATTCTCAGACAAGCTCTGAAAGGACACAGAGGAGGGTCTGGAAGGATGCCTGTTAGAAGCAACCCTTTGATACAAGCTAGGTGCAGAGGGCTCTGGCCCCGAAAAGGCAGCAGGGACATGGGGCTGAGAGGAAGCCACTAGAATTGGAGTAGGAAAAGTCTGCTCTGACAGTCTTGTGGCCTTGCAACTCAGCAGACAAGAAGGGGTCTAGGGACTTTTTCTTATGGTCCCTGGCCTCAGATTGTTTGGAGGGGTTTTGAGCCCCTGAGACAGATGCAATGGCAGGAGAAGGAGAAGTGAGATAAGACCCCTAAGCACAAGCTTGTTTTTTCTATCTGCAAGGGACTGGGGAAGAAAGGCCTTGCAGATAGATGCCACCTGAAGATGGGTAGGGCCCAAACAGTAAATGGACTCCCTGTGGGCATCAGATACAGGGATCTTTTGCCCACAGGAAGTGCATTTTTTAAACCCAATGGATTTGTCAGATTTCTCTGATGTGGTAGATGAAAGGGAAAAAAAAGGAAAAGGAGCAACAAATGTGCACCAAGAGCACTACACTACAGAAAATATATCCTATTTCAACTTAAAAAAAAAATTTACAGGCAGAAAGTGAAAGTTAAAGGGGAAGGAAAATAAAGGTTAGACTACTTCCACTCCCACCAAAACTCTGTAAATACCCGAGAGGAACTCTGACAGAGGATCACAATGCTATCTGAATGTAGAAAATGAGATCAGAGGTATCTCAGAGAAGCTAGACATTATGGGAATGTTGGGAGGAGCTCTAGCTTTGGATCCTAAGCTTGCTGAAGGCTGTGTCAGTTCAGAGTTTGGAACAGAGATCCCACAGGTTTGATGAAGAGTAAGCAGACATCAGATCAGTTTCAGATTTCCTAACAGTCCATCTTACATCCACATAAAATCTTAGTTGTCTATGCACATCCAATGTGTGCAACACCCTCACACTGGCAGATTATGAAGGGGGGAAGTGCACAAATGAATTGACTAAGTTCATAGCCAGCCTTAGGCATAGGCCAACTAGGTGGCCACTTAGGGCGCCGCTGTAGCAGGGGCGTTTTTCCAGTATTTATTTGGTATAGGTAGACTAGGATGCGTGCACCTGGATGGTGTGTGGGGGGGGGGGGTGCCGTGGAGCCCTTTTGCCTAGGGCACCAGCTGACCTAAGGCCACTGCTGTCTAAGTTCATTAACCATCTTGGGTATAAAGGGATTATTATACAAAGACACCCTATCCTTATGAAACACAGACAAGAACAAGCCACAAGGGCTTGAAGCTCAGATGCCCATCTGGCAGAAGCAAGGGCCAAAAGTACAGTCTTCCAAGAGCAATACTGCAGAAAAACTGAAGCAGCAAGCTCAAAATGAGCATGAGTTAGTTTTTCTAACAAAAATAAGATTCCAGAGGGAAAGAACAGGCTTCCTAGGAGGCCTAATATGAAGGACATTTGAAGCTGAACAATTTTACAGTTTAGAAGCCAAAGGAAGAGAGAAAGGCAGACAAGCAGAGACAGTCGATAAGTGGGTCTTAACAGAAGATTAAGCCAGCCCAACATTGAGCAATTCACACAGAGAACCAAAGGAAAGTCCACAGAAAGTGGGTCCAGGTTAAGAGAGACACCAAAGCGAAAAGCTCTTCCATTTGGATAAATAGGATTTTCTAGTAGTGGGTTTTCTGGCCTCCTGCAGGACCCTAAGCAGATCCTCAGGAAAAAAAAGCTGCCTAAGTGGAATCAAAATCCTATCACCCACAGTGTCGGCTGAAGAGTGGATATGTGGGGGTGGATGAGAGATCCCTTGTCCTCGGTGACTATGTCCACCCTGTAAAGTAACTTGTGATTGCCCTTGGCTAAATTCAGATGAGGGAAACAATGCTGTCTCGGCCAAAAGGGAGTCACCAACAAGATTTTGGGAGTATCCCATTGAATTTTGAACAGGACTTCTGGAATGAGTTGAAAAGGAGAAAACGTATAAAGAAACATCCCCTTTGAAGAAAAAGGTAGGGCATCCACCTTCCAAACCACAGGACCTGGGACTCTAGCACAAGGAGGAAGTTGTCTGTTAAGAAGGGAGGCAAAAAGATCTACTTGAGGTGTACCCCACTGGGAGACAATGTCCAGAAACATCCATTAAAGGAGCATCTATTTGTGGGATTGAGTTAAGGACCTGCTCAGAGTGTCTGCCACAATATTATGACCTGAGAGAATGTAAACTGCCTGAAGAATCACTTGATACTGGACAACCAGATCTCACACCAGGAGTGCCATCAGGCAAAGATAAGATCTGGTCCTCCCCTTGCAAAATGAAGATTTTTTTTAACAGGATATCTGGAGAGGATGCCTGAAAACAGGAGGGGATGGTTAAGTAAGGTAATACTTGGATCACATGAATCATGCAAAAAGCAATCACGGAGCCATGAATTTAATGAACGGCCTCTCTATTGCCCCAACGGTACAGGGCAATGCACAGACCTTAAAATGCCAGGAAGCAGACACTTAAAAACTTCCTGAAAAAGGGGATGAATAGGGATACAGAGAAGCATTGTTGAGATCCAGATAAATTAGAAAATCCTGGGGATGCAGTAAAGGGAACAAAGTCTGCAGGGTTAACATTTGAAAGGAATGAACTTCAGGTGAGAAGAGGTCCAGAATGGTTTTCCAAGTGCCCTCTTTCCAGGGGACCACAAACATACATTCTGGAATAAAAGACATTCCCCCCCTTTGAGCAGCTGGAACAGGTTCCAAAGATTCTGAAACACCTCTGGAACAAAGTTTAACTGTTAAGGTGGCTGAGGAATGCCCATGTAGGAGGGAAGAGATTTCAAAACCATAATACCCTTGGCAAATGACCGAAACAAACTTGGGTTATGCTTACTCAGACAGGAAGAGGCAGTGAAAGAAGAATGTGGCTGGGAAGAAAATCAGGCAGTCAGACAGCACCTGGTTTATCAGGAAAGGATGGCTTTTAAACAAGAGTAGTCTGAGTAGACTTAGCTGGGGAGAACCTCCTACCACCTTTCTTGCCTTTACGAAGAGACTGCCTTCTAACAAAAGCTGGCTTAGAACAGTTTCTCTGGAATTTAGGCACTAGTAAAGCAATGTTTCAGAACCTGTAACTCCTTGCCCTTCTCCTGCAGGGACTTGAATAAATCAGCTGAAATAGCAAGCTACCTGGGAAGAGGCCCCTAGCAGAGACAAGGCAGAAGTCTTGCCTCAAAAATTAGGAAGTTCAGAAAGAACCTGGCAACCCTGAGAAAGGAGAGCCAAAAATATCTGGTCAAATGAGTCCGATAATTAACAGCCCAAAAGGCTAAGATGGCTGAAGTATAAACCTTTTTACCTAGCATTTTCAACATCCTGTTGTCCTTATCCGAAGGAAGAAGCTTAGTAGAGGGCAGTAACTTAGGCTTGTCAGGTGCCAGATAAAGGGTCAGCAGATGGACACTTGTGAAGGAATCTGCAGTCATCGGGCACTTTGTAAAACCGGTCAGGTTTCTTAGGAGTACGGGGCTGAGAATCTGGGTCCTGAGAAGCAGAAGAAAAAGCATCCAGTAAAGCAGCCAAAACAGGAGGAACAGCAGAGGGTCTAGGAGACTCCATTTGAAGGGTCTCATATCTACTCTGCATTTCTGATACTTGCAACAATCATATTTAAAAAATCCATCATCTTGACAATAGTATCCCCCAAAAGAAAATCTAGAAAACAAAACAGTGTAAGAAACTTCTCTGTGTGGAAGATTTTCAATCCATATTATATATATATATGTATATATATATATATATATATATATATATATATATATATATATATATATGTATGTATATGTATATGTATGTATATATATATGGTTTACTATCAAAATTGCGAACGGCACTACGTCGACTGTCATATACTCAAACATGGAAGTTCGAAATCGGTAATGTCGAAGACAAAATAATCAATCTAGGAATGGTTTTAACATGGGTCGAGGTAGGAGATGTTTGTAGTTCGGAATACTACTGAACACCTACCTCGACCCATGTTAAAACCATTCCTAGATTGATTATTTTGTCTTCGACATTACCGATTTCAAACCTCCATGTTAGAGTATATGACAGTCGACATAGTGCCGTTCGCAATTTTGATAGTAAACCTATATATATATATATATATATATATATATCTATAGTTAATCACTGCATGTGATAATGGCAGTAGAAGTAGCGAACTTAAACTTGGCCCAAGTCAAAAAATAAAAAATATACAATTTGGGATATTGTACAGAATTACTAAGTATTCAAAAGTAATTCATGCAGAGTAGGCAGTCTGTTTCTAGTTGAAAAATCCTATATTAAGTACACAGACAAGCGATCCAAGTAAAACAAAAATAGAGTAAACGTTTTCTTACAAGCTTTCTAACTATATATGCTTTTTTCAGGCAAGGGAGTGGTTTATTGTGCTGTAAAACAAAGTGTTATTGCTATACATGTTAAATTCACATCCCTTCCCCCATTAGTGTGACATCCGTGCTGGTCCTGCCCTGCTTAGTAGCTATCATAATATAACCCTTATGTACTTTAACATAATAATGCAGTACCTCTTATTTGACCAGATCAAAGTCTGTGATTTTATCCAAGACAATATACTACATGACTGAAAACATATAAACCTTTTTCAATCTAAAAATATATATAAATATATACATACAAATAACACATTTTAAAAATCATATTCCTTTTCCATAATCTATTGTTAAAGATTGCTTTCGTCCTTCTAGACTTCTTCAGATCTGTGTAAAACAACCTTAAACTATCTACAAAAATATTATTGTATAATTAGTTAATATTGTGATTACACATCATTTTGAATAAGTGGAAAACGGAACAAAAAGAAAAAAAATGTATGATGATAGAAACAAAATATACACAAATTAAAACTAAAAACTCCAACAGGAGTTTCAGGACTGGTGGACTCTTCCTCAGAAGCATACTCCAGAGGGGAAGGAATGTGGGTAGAATAGTCCAAGGGTTCCTGATCCGAATTATCTTTTTCAGAGGAATCCTGGTCTCTAGGCAGGGGAGGATGACCAAGGAGGAGCTGGGACAGAGACTCCCTGAGGAGGCTTCAAGGCCTTAAGAGCATCGAATAATCCCTTTGTAAAATTCTGACAGTCACGTTGAGGGTCCTTAGGAGCATCAGAAACAAGTTTTGTCTTTTGTTTCTTCATCCACCTTATAAAAAGTAGAAGGATCAATGGCTCGCAAGGGCAGTTAGCCTAGTACTAACCTATGACTATGACGTTGGCCTACACTCAAAAATCATAGTTGGGACTTCCTCCCTCACCAGACCAGCAAATGACTCAGCCGATCAGAAATGGCATTCAGACTGGCGGCAACGAAGTTCTGAGGATGGTATGTCCAGACGTCACCTTTATAACCTATGCTACGTGAGGAGCATACGTGTGATGTATGGTGTACCTTAAAGTAACCTAAAGCCTTTGGTATACTGGCAGGACATCGTGCTACCCTTGGCAGGAAATCCCTTAGGTTATTCTCCTTCCATATCACTGTTCAGTATTCATCTTATGTGAGGGACTCTGCGGAATCCAGATGATTACGTCACCTTCCTGAAAAGTACAGTTATGTACACTTACCATAAATGCAGATATTAGAGTGTATTCACTGTTGCCGTTCTGACCTGTGGGATTTCCTGCAGTGAAAGACCTTGGCTGGCCAGACTACCAGAGAAAACTGTTTTCCATTCCCAGGCTGGTGGATGTCCTGACTGACGTTGGTATGCTCGGGCATAAAGGGAACCAGCCTGCATCATGATAACAATATTTTCTTGTCCTCTATCCAGAGGAGCCTAAAGTGAACAGGAGGGAACTACTAAGGAACATGACCCTATTATTAATAGGCTACCTAGTAGGCTAAGGGTGCAGGAGGTTGGCAAAGATGACTGCAACAGTGAATACACCATCTACATTTATGGTAAGTGTACACAATTGTACTATGTTCTTTGTGTTTCACTGTTGGAGTCCTGACTTGTGCAAGATTCCCAAAGATGAACAGAGAACAGGAAATTATAGAAAGGAGAGGATGCCTTGCCAAGCATCTGTCATATTCCCCTCTGCCTCTGGGGGAGGTTGAGTCCTGAGCATCTTGGGAATAGCCCTGAACCACATTCTTCACCCTGTGCCGATTCCAGGAAAAGGATCATTGAGGGGTTGAAAAGCAGATCCTGACAGCAGACAAGGTCTTCCTGTCTTTCTCGCTCTTGACCAACGTGTCTTGTACCGTTTTTCCAAAAAGGGTGGAACCATCATATGGGGCATTTGCAAAAGACACCTTGAAGGGCTCCAAGAATGCACAAAGCCAGAGCAAGGCATGATGCCTGATGGCAACACCTGTACCAGCCGCTCAAGATGCACCTTCGGTAGCATGTGACAGGAGCCTCAGAGGTGTTGGAAATGTTAGAGAGGGTGGTCATAAGGGAGGTGAACACCTTCTCCTCCACCGACATGGACCCTGGGGCAGATTCAGTGACCTTTGACCAGATCCCACTGAAGTCTGATCACATGTGCCATGTAGTTCAGCACACATACTGCAAATGTGACAAGCATAAACCAGCTTCCCAAAAAGGTCCATGGCCCGAGACTCTTGGTCTGGTGGATGGACAGTATAGCTCTCCTGAGCTAGCTCTTTCTTGGTGGCCGCTGCCACCACCATGGCATTAACCGAGGAATCCTTAGACCAATGTTGCTTGTCTGATGGTGCACTCAGAATCCTATCAGGGCGCTTGGGGGAATGGGTTCCACAGGAGGGAACACCCAGGAGGTAGTGGGTCCTACGCCCAAATGCCTCCAGGAACACCGACTCATCAGGGTTCGGTTTCTGGACAGACCAACCCCCACGCTGGCATATCATTTACATGAGGTCTCCAAAGGAGACATCATCTGGGGGTGACCAAGGGGAACCCTCCCCTTCCTTTAAGTCGGTGTCTTCTGTGAGGGACTCCAGCAGAGAGTCCAAGTACTTCCTTTTACATGTATGTTTCTGAGGGAGCTCATCAGGAGGAGGGTGGGGGGGTCTCTGGGAAGGACTCGCAAATTTCTGGCTGTTCCCTTGGGGGAACTCCCTGGGGCACAGAGGCAACAGATTGTCCCTGAGGGGGCAGGATGGCAGAATCTGGACCGGAAAGAGAGGGAGCTAGGACGGACTCAGAGGAAGTAAGCGTCAAGGGTCTTCAGGGAACAGACACAACCCTCTCTCTCGCGTCAAGAGAAGAATGAATCTTGGAAGCAGGGACCAAGGCCAGGCCTGTAACTCTGGGTCAATGGGGGAGCCGGTCCCAGGACTCAGAGTGGAAGGACAGACTCCAAAAACCTTTAAACCGACACAACCCCTTCGGATTTGGCACAGAGACTACGGCTCTTAGCTAATCGGAGCCAAACCACTCAGGGCAATGGTTGGCATCAAGGTACCAGGTACCATTAGCGCTGACCCCTCTATGCCAAAGGGGCCTCGGACCAAAGGACTCCAAAGATAGAGGTCGGATTGGAGAAGGAGCAATTGGCATAAAGGCAGACTGCATGCTCCCAGCCCCAGAGGGGGAGGGAAGAGGCAAGACTCATCTGAATCTGGGTCTGAATGAATTTCCACATCATCCTGTCCATCTTGGCTTCAGAAAGGCTGCAGGTGGACTGTGCACAGGAAGCCACAGAGACAGACCTGGAGAGGTACCGGGGGAAGAGGCCAATAAAGGGGATCGGCCCTGTTAAACCTCCGGCTCCGGAAAAAATAGGGTGAATGGAGCTGAGAGGAGAGAAACATGGACGGGGACAGACTTCGTCAGAGGCTCAGCCGAGGAAGTATGGTTAGAGGACCACTTCCTGGGCCTATCCCAGTCTTTATGTTTGTGCTTCTCCCCATCCCCAGCCCTCTTGTCAGGAGGTTGAGTCCCACAGACCAGAGCGGAGGAAGAAACAGAAGTGGAGGCAGAGGCCTCAGATGAAGGTGGAAGAAGGAGGCCCTTCAGGATCAACTTTTTCCTCCCAATCAATATGCGAGGGTTGAATCCCATGCAGATCGAACAAGTGTCTAGGTGTGGGACCCCTAGACAATCCACATACAGAGTGTGGCCATCAGAAGGGGAATCTTATGGCCACATTCTATGCATTTCTGAAACCTTGGACTGGGGGTCTCTGCCATAGTGTCAGATGTAGCACACACACACACACACACACACACACACACACACACACACACACTGTAACAGAAGGAAGGAAAGAAAGGGAAAGGAGAGAGACCTTTTTTTGGAAGGTTTAGAAGACAGATGCCTGAGCACAAATGGTAGGGATGAAATTAGAAATAAAAAAGGTCTAAAAAAGAGCCAAAGAGAAGTTAAGAAAAACAGAGAAATGTTATTAATTCACTTACCAGGAACCTGCAGCAATGGACCACGATGCTAGCTAGATGTGCAGCAAACGAGATCTGAGGGGAGGAGGGAGACTGGGGCATTATAGGTAGGGGAGGCACTTGGAGCTCAGATCCGATGCTAGAAAATGCGACAGAGATGGATCTGTACCGGATCCGTATTCCCAAAGGTTGAAAATCAAATGAAAATAACTTCAGATCCCGTTTCACTACAGCTACACCAGATCTAGTTATGGGTAGAGGAGGCGGAGCTCATCTAGCTTAAGTCCTGAAAGCTGGCAGGCATCAGATCAGAGTCGGATCCAATAACCCACAGATTGAACACATATTAAGACATTGGATCGATGGTTACAGAGATGGAACAGAGAGATACTACAAATTGGAAACATTTTTTTTTTAAATTAGAAAAAGTTTTATAGGATTATTATTTATTTTTATTTATTTTATTTTACATTTTTATTTTGCATTTATTAACCGGGTTGGTCCAGCTGGATAAGAATTTACCCTTTTTCAGTGGAGACCCGAAGGGAAAAGCCCCAAACAGACATACAAGTATAGACAAGTTTACAATAATACAGAGCAAAACAATGTCATGAATACAATGACTAAGAAAAAAAATAATGTAGTCCATGGAATTAAACATAGCTGTACACAAAAATATAAGGGTGTAAAAGGAAAAACAATAAATCCAAGAGGAATGCAGTAAGGGAATTAAGGTTATATGTAATCATTTGAAAATAACATGGCATTATTAGATTAGAGGCTAGGAGAAATTGTGTAAGAGCAGGGGGCCTCAGATCTGAGGAAGAAAGTAGTGCAGGAGTAAAAAAAGATAAACGTGCATGTACAAGAGGCCTTATATCAGAGGAAGAGATGATACAGAAGAAAACAGAGGAGGGATATAGTGATCTAGAGGGAGGGTGTAAAAGGAAGAGCATATAGATATAGTAAGTTATAGAAATAAGAAAGGTCTTATAGATCAGTCTTAGTGGTAAAGTGGGTATAGGGAAAGGGAGGGGTTAAGTAGGGTGGTTACAGGTACATATAGGGTTGTTATGGAGATACAGTATCAGGTCATGTTTAAAGTTAGAAAGGGAGGTATGGCTTCTGATTTGGAGTGGAAGTTTGTTCCAGATAAGGGAAATGGAGTGTTTTAGAGTATTTAACCTACGTTCTTATTGAGTCTAATGACTTGTATTAAGTGTTTATTGGACCTGCAGGGAATGGGGAGGGGTGTACCAGGAGATCAGGTTGGATAGAGATGGACAGTCAAGAGTTTAACAGTCACAAGTTCAAATTAAGAATTGTAAAAGCTTGGATTAGCTGACTTTTGGCCAGAAGGTGTGGGTGTTCAAGCCAAAGTAGTTTTGTGAGTGCAATGCAGTGATGGGATTTATAGGAGCTGCTGGTGACAAATTTAGCAATTTTGTTGTAGGTTTGGTCAAGCTTTGCCAGCAGGTTATTTTGTAGATTAGAAAACAGAGGAGAGCCATAGAGGAGGGCAGGGAGGAGATTGGATTGGGCTAGCAGAAGTTTTGAGTTGAGGGTCAGGAATTTGCTATTTCTGCAAAGCAGGCCCAGTTTTTGTGTGTTTTCTATATGGAATTAAGTATGTGGAGGTCTAGTTTGAGCTGGCCATCTAGGACTACTCCAGGAGTTTAGTGTGCGAGTCTGGTCTTATGATGGTGCCATTTAGCGAGGATAAGAGAAAGCTGGATTTGTGTTGGGCTAGAGTTTTAGGCAGGAATAATAAGAGCTTAGTTTTAGAGGGGTTCAGGATAAGTTGATTGTTGGTGAGCCACTTCTCAAAAGAATGAAATGAAGTTTGGGTGGAATGGTGGAAGTTGTTGATAGAGTTAGAAATGGAGATCAGAGTTGAATCATCTGTATACTGAATGATAGAGGAGAGGTTACAGGCAGGGTGTAGGTCATTGGTGAAGAGATTGAAAAGGAGGGGACCAAGAATTGAGCCTCGAGGAACACCGGTATGAACTGCCAGAAAGGGAGAGAAGGAATTTAGCCATTTAACTGCTTGTAGGAGACTGGACAGGTAACTTGAGAACCAATTAAGAGTGGGGATGGAAATGTTCATCTGAGAAAGTTTACAAAGTAGAAGGTTGTGAGACGGTATCAAAAGCCTTTGAGAGATCTAAGAAAAGGCAGGACACTAGTTTGTTATTGTCTCTGGCCTCAGCTGCTGTATGTGAGAAAGATAAGAGTGCAGTGTTAGTACTGTGTTTGGGTCTGAACCCATGGTGGGTGGTGGTTAAAAGATTGTCTTGAGTAAGGTGAGAAAGTAGTTGAGAATAGATGCACTGAATTTTAGAGAGGGGAGAAAGAATAGCAATGGGATGGAAGTTAGATGGATCTGTGGAGTTACCTCCTTAATGTAGTGGGATAGTGTAGCATTGTTTCCAAATAGAGGGGACAGTGGATTCTTGGATTGAGCAGTTGATTAGAATGGTGATAGAAAGAGCAACAGAGTTAGCAGCAAGTTTAAAGAATTGGGGAGGTAGGTTATCAGGGGCGGGAGAACAAGGTTAGAGTTTAGTGAGGAGAGTTTTAATATAACTAACAGAGACCGGTTTGAGCATGAAGGGGTCTGAGAGGTTAGTGGAGTCAGATTGGGGATGTGAAAAAGGTGTGTGCTTGGTAGTGGAAGCAGTAGAACTGGAAGTGAAATTAGAGGTAGGGTTGGGGTTGTTGGTGGTGTTAGGTACTAGTTTAGAAATGGTATTAATGAAGTAGTGATTTAAATGTATGGCTGTATCCGAGGTGAGCCAGGTTTGAGAAGAGTTTATGGTTGTCCAGAGCTTCTGGGGGTTAGAAGTGTGCAGAGATTGGTCAGAGAAGTGAAAGTTTCTTTTGCCCTGGCTGACTTTTTTTTGTAAGGTTTCCAAGTTCCCTGTACAATTGTAGGAGGGTAGGAGATTTGCTTTTCTGATATTGTTTCCAAGTGGCATCTCTTTTATGCATAAGGTGGAAGGTTTCTTTGGATAGCCAGGGGGCATGTTTAGCTTTGACTTTTATTTTCCTGATGGGGCAAGACAGTCGAGTATGTTTAGGAGTGTCTGGTTGACGTAGCTGACTGAGTCGTTTAAAAGGTAGAGAGTATAGGCAGGACTAGTTAGAGAGGATTTCATCGAATTTTCTTAGGTTACGGATGTATTTTATGAGGTGAGTATTAGTGAGGTTGGGTGAGTATCTAGTGATATGGATAGGCAGGTGGTCACTGGAATCAAGTAGTGTACCTGGCTGGTGGTACCAATTTGGAGACTTTGAGACTCCAGTCAAGGATAGAATTGGAAGGTTAAGTTGAGCAAAACCATGTAGATTGAGACTATGAGAAGGTGTAGTAGAATTAACTGAGTTACAGTCTATATTTACATCCCCAAGAATGATAGTTTCAAAGGGGATGTGATGAAAACACCAAGATAAGATGTCTTCAAGGATGGTAATGTTATTCCCTGGTGGGATATAGATTGAGGCTAAGGCTAGTTTTTGGTAGGTGTTGAGATGGCAGGTTACTATGAGTAACTCTGAAGGGTGGAAGGAGGAAGGGATAATGGTGAGTGAGAACAGAGAATAGCGACGCCACCTCCCCTTTTGGTAGATCTATCTGGTCTGTATATGTTGAAACCAGGGGGGGCAGCTCTGAGTTGTGGCTGTAGAGTTTTAGCCAAGTTTCAGACACAGTTAAGATGTGGGGGTTATAGTGTTGTATATGAGTGCGTGGAGTTCAGATACTTTGTTGGAGATGCTCTGAATGTTAAGGGAGAGGAAATGTAGTCTTTTGGTTCTGTGTGGGGAAGTGAAAATAGATGGGGAGGTAGTAGTAAGAGAGGGAGTGACAGTGGTGTAGGGGGAGGAAGTAGTAGTGATAGTAGATGGAGTGGAGGAGATGGAAGATGAGAGTTGGTTAATAGGACCAGGGTTGGGGTGTATAGCACCTGAAAGGTGTAGTGATATCAGGATAGAGAGAAAAGTTAGGTTGGGGGAAGAAGATACAGAAATTTGGATTTTAACTTTGGGATTTGTTTTGAGAAAGAAGTAGTGTATTGAGTGTGGGCATAGAAGAGTAAGGTAGGAGCTAAATAGAACTTGGGAAGGATATAGGTTCCTAGTAGATGGTAAGGGGAAGATTGCAGGGAAGTGTGATAAGATGTGAGGTATGTCAGTGTAAATTGCAGAGGAGAGAGAAAAAGAAAAGGTGACATCTTCAGTGTGTATAAGTTCAACATAATACATTAATGACCATAAATAAGTCAAATATAAATCTCATGTCACTTATCAGTTTGAATATCATGAACCAGCAGGCCTGAAAATTCACAAATAGCCACAACTACATAGATGTCTATATAAAATAGATAGATAAACATGGAAAAGTACAGTTGCACAAGTCCTACCTACCTGTAATAGCACGTTTGAATTTCACACTGCCGCAGTGGTATAGGGGTTCTGTGCCAGCAAAAAACAATGGCAGCTTTCCAGAGCTCAGAACCCCCCCCTGACTTTGATGGGGGCTTCCTCAAAGGCAGGGGCTTAGCCAATCCCCTTGTCAGGGAAAGTCAGTTATTTGGGTGTTTAATGCTAAGTAGGATGAACCAAGAAACACCAGAAGAAAATTTTCCAGAAACCAACCAACCAACCAATCTGCAGCAATAAAACACCAATACATTCAACCAAAGCAAGGCTGGATATCAAACTATATGCAAAATGAGGATGGTGGGTGGGTACTGCCACTTTGGCAGTATGCAAGTCAAATATCTACTGTTATAGGTAATTAGGACTTGCACAACTGTACTGTGCTTATCTTTCACACTGCCTCAGTTGCACATGGTTAGATTCACAAAGTTTACCCTACTTGGGAGGAGTAAAGATTCCAGTAGCCCCTGAAGAATGGTCCTCAAAGCTTGCTCTGGAAATTCTGAATAGACTCCAGTTCACAGTGCTACATAATGGTATACACAGACTAAGTTACTGCCTCTAGAAGGATTCTAGAATCCACTCCTTTCCAATATGCCACCAAAGAGGAAAAGGCTCTGGTGGAATGTGGCTTAACCTTACCAGGAATAGATTTCCCATGGTAGAAATCAAGAAAAAAAAAAAAGCAGAGGACAAACAACTGTTTGCTTAGGAGACAGGCTGACCTTTCTTAGTACTACTACAGGAAATTAAATAGCTGTTCACCTTTCCTGAAGGCCTTCGTTCTGTCAAGGTGATACCAGAGCTACATGTGTACATTCAAGGTATGCAAAATCTTATCTCCTTTGTTTTAAGGTTCCTGAAAAAAAACCAAGGGATGGTTTGATTCAGGGTAGATTCAGAAACAACGTTCGGCATAGAAGGATTAGTGGGTAAAACTTTGTCATGTGGAAAACCAGCTTGAAGACTTGCTTTGTAGATATCAGAGCAATAAGCACAACATTCCAAGTGATGAATGTCAAATCTGCAGGAAAACAAGGTTCAAAAGGAGATGAGGTCAGTTTAAGAACAAAGTTGTGTAAGGACCATGAATTTGCTTTTGTGGGGGAAAAAGGAAGTTATGTACTCACCATAATGTTCCATGTTTGTTAATGGTGCAACTCGGCCGCATACTAAAGCTCGAGAGCTTTCACTAGCTCGAGGCTATGCCCTATCCCAAGATGCCTAGCGACTGTTACCCAGATCTCATTTCAGAGAAATGAATCACTAGACTATACAACCCAGTATAATAAACAGATCCTCTGCCCATAATTCTTAAGGCATGAAGGGAATCAGGACACTTGCAGCCAATTTCTGTAAATTCCTCTCGATCCTCCAAGAAGGAGGAAAGGAAGATGGGATGCAAGAATGAAGGCGAGATTATGGACAAACATATAACTTTATGGTAAGCACATAACTTCTTTATGTTTTGTCGTCCTAGCTCTCATTCATTCTTGATGGTTGGGACAGCATCCCCAGCACATTCTTTCTCGGGTGGCTCAAGGGAATAAACCCTTCAGAACAGTGGAACCAAAGGATGCCCTGTTCCGGGAGGCCACATCTACTTTGTAAATGAGTGATAAAGGTATGAGGGTTAACTCATGTAGCTGCAACACAAATTGAATCCAAAGGGAGCCTAGCTTGAAAGGCAGTGGAAGTCAACATGGCTCTAGTTGAATGACCTCTAACTTTTCCCGTCAGCTGTTTATGCTTAGAGTTATAGACGTAAGTAATGGTGTCTGTAAGCCATTTTGATAAGGTGACTTTTGAAACTGAAGTTCCTTTTCTGTTTTCTGAGAATGAAACAAACAGTTGGTCAGATTTTCTAAATTTCTTTGTCCTATGCAAGTAAAAACCTAACTGCCTATGGACATCCAATTGGTGAAGCTTGTATTCTGCCTTGTTGCCATGATTGGGGAAAAATATAGGTAGCTCAATAGACAGATTTAAATTGGCCTCAGAACATACTTTTGGCAGAAAGGAAGGACAATCTTGTCTTTGTGGAAAATCAAATAGGGAGGATTGGTAGACAGAGCCTGCAGTTTTGAAACCCTCCTAGCAGAAGTAATGGCTATTAAAAAGATGGTCTTCCAAGATAAAAACTTTGGTGGGCAAGAGGAGGCTGGCTCGAATGGAGGGAGAATTAAAGATAACACCAAACTGAGGTCCCAAGGATGTGGTAGTTCTCTTATGGGAGGCCTTAAAAGGAATGTACCCCTAAGAAAGGCTTTGCATAATCTGTGGGACATTATATTGGATCCCATGTCTCCTACATGGTAGTTTGATATGGCAGCTAGTTGTACTCTTACCGTGGCTGCCGCTGCAACCTGATTAAAGGTTTCTTTTAAAAATTCCAGGATTGCAGACATAGGGGCTGTAGAGGGATCTATGTTTCTCAACCCAACAAGAAAATGTTTTCCATTTGCTTGCATAAAGTTTCCTAGTTGTATTCTTGTGTGACAAAACCAGAATGTGTCACATTGCCGGGGATAGCTCTGGAAGCCTGGCTAAAATGGGAAGTGGAGTAACCAAGCTGTCAGCTTGAGGCTTTGAAGAGAGGGGTGGTGCATTCCTGACTGATGAGTCAGATGATCTGGCACTGGGTCCAGGATCCAAGACTCCTCTTGAAGATGGGGCCATGGAGCAATGGGAATTGCGACTCAACAATTTGGCTTTCTGGAAGACTTTGGGTATTAATGGAAATGGGGGCCAATTGTGAACAAGTGCATCCCTTGGTGGCTCCCCCAGAGGGGGAATTAGGGCAAAGTAGCTGCTGCATTTGGAGTTGATGGATGTGGCAAAGAGGTCGCAGCAAGTCTGGCCCACATGTGAAAAATTTGGTTCGCAATTTCCTGTTTCAGGGACCACTTGTGAGTCATAAGAATTGCCCTGCTTATTCTGTCCGCTATCACGCTGGATTTCCCTGGGATGTGCACTGCAGTCAGAAAACGTTGAGACGTAATTGCCCACTGCCATACTCTGAGCCTCTCGACAGATCTGGTTCCGCCTTGTTTGTTGATGTACCACACCAGACATATTGTCTGTTTGTATTGCAATCGTACCTGTTGGAAGAGAGCTCTGGAATGCTTGCAATGCCAGAAGCACCACTCTTCTCTAGGACATTGATGTGCAAGTGGTATTCATGTTCTTGCCAAGTCCCTTGGACAGTCTGTCCTAGATAATGCCCCCCCCCCCCCGGACCTGTCTGGGAAGCATCCGTGGTTACTGTAGCTACTGGCTGGGGGACAAAAAAATGGTCTCTGCCTATCGTTACCTATGTGGACTGAAGCCACCATCTTAGGTCCTTCTTACAGGTGTTCATAATGAGATTGTGTGACATGGGTAAGTCCTGCATGGACCACTGAGCAAAGAACAGCCACTTTAATATTCTCATGTATAGATGAGCCAGTGGGATTAATGTTATTCCAGCTGCCACTGAACCCAGAACCTTGTGGGCAAATTTTGCCTGCACTTTTTCCTTCATGAGCGATATGGACACCTGATGGTATAACGTTTGAATTACTTAGGGAGGTAGTTTTGCAACCATGTCTTTTGTGTTCAAGTCTGCCCCTATAAAGGTAATATGCTGTGAAGGCAACAAGGCAGATTTTCCAAAATTTATGGTAATGCCTAGCTCTGAGCAGAGATGAATGGTGGTGTCTCTTGCCCTGGTTAGTAGACACTCGGTGGTGGCAGTCAGGAGCCAATTGTCCAAGTATGGAAACACCCAGAATCCTAGATACCTCTGGTGAGCTGTAACTACTGCCATCCATTTGGTAAACACTCTGGGGGTTGTAGTGAGACTAAAGGGCAGAGCTCTGAACTGGCTCCCAGCCAGAAGCACAGATATCTCCTGGAGCACCTGTCCATCTTTATATGGTAGTATGTATCCTAAAGATCTATGGAGCACATCCAATTCTTGTCCCAGAAAGGTGACTATAAAATGTAGTGTGACCATCTGGAACTTGGTTTTCTTTACCAACTTGTTCAGTCTGCAGAGATGCAGAGATCCAAAATTGGTCTCCAGTGCCCTGTCTTTTTTGGAGCTAAAAAGAACCTTGAATTTAATTTGGTCTGTGGGGACTTCTTTGATGACTTTTTCCTAGCAACCTTTGAATTTCTAAGGGTGCCTGATCCCTTTGACTGGGTGCCATGTCTGGGATAGATCTTGGTGGAAGGGTGGAAAAGAAAAAGTATGTTGTATCCCCTGGAAATGATAGACCATGCCCATTTGTCTCTAGTGATGTCCAGCCAGGCTTTTGGGTACAGCGATAATCTCCTCTTGACTGCCTCCAGAGGTGGACAGGCGGGCCTCCTTTCAGGAGCACTGGACGGGCCTGCCAGAAAATGTATCCGTCTCCCTGATTCTGTGGACCCGCTCTGCCGAGAGCTTGGAGTCTTCCATTATTTCCCCCTCTGCCCCTGGGGGAAAATTCACCACGTGCATCTGGCGAAGCTCCTTTGGAGCTCCCGAACCACATTTTTCCACCCTTCTTACCACTGGGATAAGGTCTGGTAGGGACAGAGAAACATACTCCCACAGCAGATAAGAGTTTTGCTATCTTGTTCACACCTGGTAAGTGTCTTTCACTTTTGGCCTGAACAAAGACGAGCTGTCAAAAAGGGCGCCAATAAAGGAAGACTTGAAGGGTTCAGCAAACTCAAAGACGCATCCAGGGATGTCTCTTCCGAGCTATTCCTGTGCCTGCTGCCCTGCTTGCTCCATCAGCCGCATAAGAAATGAGGCGCATGGAAGAGTTTAAGGTCGCAAGCTGAGAGTTTACCTTGTCAGGTCCCACCCAGCTGTAGCACCTTGAAGGGCATCTCCTAGCTCCTGGAGGAGATCCTGCTGGAGTCTAGTAAAGTGGGATAAATAATTCAGCAACCTAAGGATAAGGCCGCTGAAGAGAAGATATGCTTTCCATATCTTTCAATCATTCGAGACTTCCTTATTCGGCAAATGGACAGATGAAGTTTCAGCTAATTCCTTCTTGGTGGCAGCTGACACCACCATAGCATCTACCGGGACACCTTTAGTTAAAAATGGTTTGTCCTCTGGGGCTGTAATAAATTTGTTGAGCTTCCTCGGAACTGGTTCCACAGACTCTGGAGAGCCCCACACCTTTTGACTGACTACACCAAGGAGATGGATGAAAAGCAGCTACACCCAAGAGGTGGAGGGTATAGAACAAAATACCTCCAGGTATACAGACTCATCTTCAGAAGTGTAGAAGGTATTTAAGTTTCAGGATCTCTAAGATGTCTGAAAAGGAGACATCCTCAGTGGGTGACCGTGGGGACCCCTATGAATTCTCCAAGTCTGTATCCGACGTGACAGACACAGAGTCTAGTTGTTTCCTCTATCAAGCTCTCTTCTGAGGGACCTCCTTGGAGGGATACTTCGGGGAGGTTTCAGAAGAGAGTGGGTCTCACCCATTGGGATGTCACAGGGCATTGATTCCCTACGCTGGGGCTGGTGGGGTGGTGTAGAGGTTGACACTGGCCCTTTTGGAGGCAGAGTAGCTGGAGAAGAGGGTGGAGCAGTCTGAGGAAAGCACACTCATCACCTCAAAGGCACCACAATCTTGGCTCGAGAGCCTCTGGCTCAGAGGAAGCGGGAGACCTCCCCCGCACCAAAAGTATGGCTCTAAGGCTGATGTGGGCACCAAACTCACCTGTGCTGAAGCCCAGAGTGGGAGAGTCGGGTCCGACAAGGGTCTGATTTGACCCCCCCCCCCCCAGAACAGATGAGGAAGTGTCAGCTCCCAGATCCCTCGATGGAAGACATCATCAAGGAGATCGGAGCAGACATCAGAATGGAGATGCCAGGTGCGATTCCTGGATCCGACGGTTCCACCACAATGACCTAGACACCTTGGCTCCAAACTCGTCCGAGGAGGAATGGAAGGTAAGCAGATTCGGTAGTCTGCTCCACATCTGGCTGGGCTCTAGAGAATTTTTTGCAAGGGCCGGCATCTGAAGCAACCTCCTAACCACCTGCTCCACACTGTCATCCAATAAGCTCCTGGAAGACTGAGAGGAATGGGTGGATGATCTATGGCTACCAGACACCTATTGCAGCAAAGTAGACTGTGGCACCGAGTGGACCGGCTCCAAGGACAGTGACCGGCTCCTTTTTTGGCTCAGAGATGGTTCTGGAGACACAGAAAGAACTGAGGGAGCGTTAGACTTCAGATCCAAAGATCCTTGTTTTTCATGTCTCTTCGTCAGCTCAGAACTTGGAACAGACAAAGTTGATTATTTTGAGGACCTGTCAAGAGGATTTTGAGACCTGATTCCCTTCCACAGCCATCTCGAAAGGCCCTTTCAATAAACCCCTGACTATCAGCTTGTTTCTCCATTCCTGCAGGAGCCTTGAGCTAAAGTCATGGCATATAGAACAGGAATCCTGCAGGATAACAGTTCTAAAATACACACAACTCGTGTGCCAGTCTGTTTAGGACATTTTTTGTGTGCAAGAATCATATTTCTTAAACCCAGACTGTTTAGTCTCTTTGGTTGAATCATTAGACATTATAGCAAAAAAATAAATTATGTACTCACCATAATGTTCCATCTGAGTATTTTACTTCATTTGTCTTCAACCTGTGGGGTTACGGATCCATATCGGATCCGATCGGCAACGTTTACTAGCATCTGCTCCGAGCTCCAAACTCCTCCCCTTATCCATAAGACACCTCCACTGCCTTCCATCCCCAGATAGAGTTTGCTGAACTTTATACTGATAACCCGACCTGAAAAATTACTTGTGACCTATATTGCAGCCCGTAGGCTGATCATATGCCAAGGTCTGGGGGAAGGAGGGAGGGACGGTTGAAGACAAATGAAGTACAACTACTCAGATGGAACGTTATGGTGAGTACATAATTAGAAGTTATGTACCTACCATAACGTTCCATGTTAGTTGTCTTCTCTCGCCTTCTTTCTTGCTGGATGGGTTCGGAGCCGATCCTCGGCTCCAACTCGGCACTTGCTAAGCTCGAGAGCCAATTTTACCAGCCCGAGGCAACCCTATATCCCATGATGCAAGGCGTGACTACCTCAGATCTCGTTTGGTAGCTATGAAAAAACCCTGCCAGAAAAACTTCTTCCCATAAAGGAAGAGAAACTAAATGTGGAAAGAAACAAGGCCAATAAACACTAAGAGTAGTGGCACTTCCTACTGGGAGCCCATGGAAAGAGTGAACCATACCCAGAAAGGAGTACAACTTCAAGGTCTGTCCAGGCTAGGGGGAAGGAGGGAGGGACGCAAGAAAGAAGGCAAGAGAAGACAACTAACATGGAACGTTATGGTAGGTACATAACTACTAAATGTTAAGTTGTCAAACTCGCCTTCATTCTTGCTGGATGGGACCGCGTCCCTAGCACCTCTATCCTGGGTGGCTCAATGGAACAGACTCTTGAGAACTGTGGAACCAAACCTAGCCCTGTCCCTGGAGGCCAAGTCCAATTTGTAATGAGAAACAAAGGTGTGAGGTGGCCCAAGTGGCCGCACAAATGGTGTCAATAGGTAGCCTATCCTGAAAAGCTGTGGAAGTGGCTAGGCTCCTGGTAGAATGTGCTTTTGGTTTCGAGGGCAGTTGCTTGCCCCTAAGAAGATAAACATAAGAAATGCTAGAAGACAGCCATCTGGATAAGGTCACTTTGGAGACTGGAAGACCTTTCCTGTTTTCTGCATAAGAAAGAAACAGTTGATCAGATTTCCTGAATTGTTTAGTTCTGTCCAAGTAATACCCGAGTTGACGATGGACATCCAAACAATGAAGTTTTTGTTCAGCTTTGTTAGAATAATTAGGGAAAAAAACTGGCAAATCAATAGATTGGTTGATATTTGTCTGGGAAGCAACCTTGGGCAAAAAAGATGGATTAGTTCTTAAAGATATCCTATCTTTGTGGAAAGCCAAGTATGGGGAACGGACACAGAGAGCCTGAAGTTCAGACACCCTTCTGGCTGAAGTAACAGCAACCAGAAAAATTGTCTTCCAGGAAAGAAGTTTTAATGAGCATGTAGCAGCCGGTTCAAAGGGGGGTAGTATCAAGGATGCCAGCATTAAATTCAAATCCCATTGCGGAGGGGGATCTTTGATAGGAGGTTTTAGGAGAAATATCCCTCTCAGAAAGGCTTTGCAAAGCTTGTGAGACATAATATTTTGATCCACTAAGCCAACATGAAAATTTGAGATAGCTGCCAATTGAACCTTCACTGTAAAGGGAGAAGAACCCGATTGAAAAATCTCAGCTAAGAATTCCAAGACTGAATGCACTGGAGCAGTAAAGGGATCTATGTCTCTAGACTTTGCCCAGAAGGAAAAACGGTGACATTTACTAGCATAAATCCTTCTGGTAGAGGACTTTAGAGAAGCTACTATGATCTCTCTAACAGGGTCAGAGATCATAGGAAGCCTGGCTAAGGAAGGAGGTGGAGCAACCAAGCAGTGAGGTTGAGGGAAGGAATGGACCGGTGCAGTTGACCCGAATGGTGGGTCAGAAGATCTGGAACTGGGTCCAGATGCCAAGGCTGCACCAAGAGATGACGATGCAGGGACGGAAACCAAATTTGTCGAGGCCAGTAAGGGGCAATGAGAATCAACTTGGCTCTCAATACAGTAGCTTTCTGAATTACTTGAGGTATCAGTGGGAATGCAGGAAAGGCATAAAGAAGTCCCCGGGGCCAATCCTGGGTTAGAGCGTCTCTCAGGGGATGGCCTGGTAGAGGAAAGAGGGTGAAGAAGTCTGGGCATTTGCTGTTTTGGGGTGTAGCAAAAAAGTCGCAGCAAGGGACACCCCACTTCTGAAAAATCTCGTCCACTACCGATTGTTTGAGAGACAACTCGTGTGGCATGAGAATAGCTCTGCTCAGCCTGTCCACTAAGAGGTTGGATTTCCCGGGGATATGCATTGCTATCAGAAACCGATGAAAGGAGATTGCCCATTGCCAAAGCCTGAGAGCTTCTCAACACAGTGGATAGGACCTGGTCCTGTCCTGCTTGTTGATATACCAGACTACGGACATGTTGTCCATCTGAACTGCAATAGTCCCTAAAGGAAGAAAGTCGCTGAGGGCTTGCAACGTTAAAAGCACTGCTCTCATCTCTAGGACATTTATGTGCAGATGGTATTCTATGGGTTGCCAAGTCCCATGGACCTGCAACTGCCCTGATAATGCCCCCCCACCCGATCAGAGAGGCATCCGAAGTGACTGTGGCAACCGGGACTGGTTGAACAAACAGTCGGCCCTGATGGAGTTGCGGTGAAGACATCCACCAGGTTAGATGACTCTTGCACGATTGTGTCACGAATATCTCGTGTCGCATGGGGAGCTGCTGGAATGACCACTGGGTGAACAACATCCACTGCAGAAGACGCATGTGGAAGCGGGCTAACGGCAGTAGTACGATGGCCGCAGCCATAAGACCTAGAACCTTCAGGACAAATCTGGCCCTGATCCTCTTGCTGAGTAATATGATCCGAACGTACTTTTGGATGTCCACAATTCTTTGGTTTGTGAGTCTCGCTGACACTGACAGTGTAATTCTGCGCCTATAAAGGTAATAGATTGGCAAGGCGACAGAGAAGATTTTTCGAAGTTTACAGAAATCCCCAATTGGTTGCAGGAGTCAAGAGTGTAGTCTCTGACCTTGAGAAGTTGATGCCTGGTGGTGGCAGAGAGGAGCTAGTCGTCTAGGTACGGAAACACCTGGAATCCTTGACATCTCAGATGAGCCGTGACCACTGCCATACATTTGGTAAACACTCTGGGGGCTGTAGTGAGGCCAAAGGGCAGGGCTCTGAATTGAAAATGACTGGTCCCCAGCCGAAAGCGGAGAAACCTTCTGGAGCGCCTGTGAATTTTTATGTGATAGTACGCATCCTGAAGGTCTATTGAGCACATCCAGTTGTCCTTGCCCAAAAAGGGTAGAATGGACTGAAGCGTGACCATCCAGAATCTTGCCTTCTTGACAAACTTGTTTAGTTTGCTGAGGTCTAAAATTGGTCTCCAATCTCCCGTCCTTTTGGGGACCAAAAAGAATCTTGAGTAGATGCTGGATCCTACTTGGTCTGCTGGCACTAGTTGGATGGCTCTTTTTGCTAGGAGCTTTGATACCTCCAGCTTTGCCAATTCCCTTAGACCGGGTGAAACGTCTGGAAGGGATTGATCAGGAACGGATATCTCGAAAGGGATATTGTAACCCTCGGATATGATCGACTGTACCCATTTGTCTTGAGAGAGGGAACGCCAGGCTATTGGGTACAGCGACAATCTTCCCCCAACTGCCTCCAAGGGTGGACAATCGGGCAACACCTCAGGGATGCTGGAAGGGTTTATCAGAGAGAGGCTCCCTGCTACCCTGATTCTGCGGACCCCCTCTGCCCCTAGGGCGACGTCTATTGTTATTACCCCTTCTGCCTCTGGGGGTAAACTGACCACGTGTATCCGGCGTGACTCCCTGAGATTTACGAAACCACATTTCCCCCCTTCTGACCTTTTGGATAGGGTCTTGAAGGGGTGGAGAAATGGACTCCTACTGCAGAAAGAGTCTTGCCGTCTTGCTCACACCTGGTCAATGTGTCCTTCACCTGAGGCCCGAACAAATCCGAACCATCAAAGGGAGTATTAGTGAAGGACGCCTTAAAGGGATCTGCAAAATTACAAAGCCGCATCCAGGCCTGACGCCTAAGTGCCACTCCTGTGCCTGCGGCTCTACTCGCTCCATCGGCTGCATAAGAAATGAGCTGCATGGAGGAGTTAGTTATAGAATTTAGGATTCCTAGCTGTGAGGCAATCTTTTCTTGAGCCCCAGCAGCTGACGGATCCTGAACCACCTCACCTAGTTCCTTGAGAATGTCTCTCTGAAGCCTGGTGAAGTGACAGAGATAGTTCAGCGAACACATAGCAAAGGTCGCTGAAGAAAACATCCGCTTACCGTACCTATCCATGGTCCTAGAGTCCTTGTTAGGAGGATGGACAGGTACAGAAGGATCAGCAAGTTCCTTCTTGGTGGCCGCTGCCACCACCATGGCATCAACAGGGACACCCTTGGTAAGAAACTGTTTGTCTGAAGGGGCTGTGATGAATTTAGGCGGCCTCCTGGGGACTGGTTCCGCAGAATCCGGGGCCGCCCACGCCTTCCGAGCCACCACTTGCATGAGTGGGTCGAAAGGCGGAGACACCCAGGAGGTGGAGGGTCGAGATCCAAAAGCCTCCAGGTATACCGACTCATCCTTGGAGGGGTTAATGGAAGGCCAGTTCCCCCTCTGCTTAAGGAGTTCCAGGATGTCTGAAAAGGAGACATCCTCAGAGGGGGACCGTGGGGAACCCTCCGACTCATCTAAGTCGGTATCTGATGTCGTAGACTCGGGGGAGTCTGTGTGCTTCCTCTTGCACGTCCTCTTACGCGGGGGTTCTCCAGCAGGATCAGGAGAAACCTCGGAAGAGGACGTTCTTGGGGCGATGGGTCTCTGGGTCTGGGAGCAAGAGAATGGCATGAGACATTAACAGGCACCGAAGAGGGAGGAGCTAATGGAACAGACCGTTGACTCAGCTCCGGGGCTAGAACACTCCATCACCTCGAAGGCTCCCCTCCCAGGCTGGCCAGAAGACTCCCGCTCCGAAGAGACAGGAATCCCCGGTCCCACCGAAAGAGAAGGCTCCGAGGCCGATGTTGGTGCGGAGCTCACCAATGCCGAAGCTCCAAGAGGGAGAGCGGTGTCGGGCAAGGGTCCGATGCCACTCACCCCCTCGGAGCCGACAAGGGAGACCAGACGACCGGATCCCTCCAAGGAAGGTCTCATGGAGGAAATTGGAGTCGAAGACGACGGAGCCGACGGGGAATATCGACTCCGGCGCACCCACGGTCACCATTCCGAGAAGCTCCGGCTCCGAACTCTGAAGGAGAGTCGGAGGAGGAATTTCAGGGGGATGAGAAATAGCAGTCATCTGCTGAGACGGGCTATGGAGCATTTGGGCCAGCGCCTGTGACTTCAACAGTCTACTTACCACCCTCTCCATGTCATGGTCTGACAGCCTGGACGACCTTGAAGATCAGCTCCGATGGCTCCGCTCCGAAAGTACAGGAGATCCCGGAGCCGAGCGAATCGACTCCAGGGAAGGAGACCGAGATCTCTTCTTGGACGGAGCCATCGGAGCCAAAGACCCTTCAGTTCCAGATGGAGCCAACAGCTTATCAGTTCCAGTGCTGGTTGAAGAGATGTCGGCTCCGGCCGGAGCCGACATAGTCATAGGTATCAGTGTATCGGAGCCAGACGGAGCCGATACCACTACGTCCAATGTGGAAAGATCGGCTCCAACCGGAGCCGATCTCGACTCCGAAGGAGTCGGAGCCACCGCCAAAGGCTTAAGAACCACAGCCTGGGCTTTAGGTGGCTTAGAGGGCTTAGCCGACCCAGTCTTAGTCGGGGAACCCTCTGGCTTCAACAAGCCACGTAGAATTAGCTTGTTTCTATGTTCCTGCAGGACTCTCTGGCTAAAGGAGTGACAAACAGCACAGGAGTCCTGCAGGTGTAAAGGCCCCAGGCAGTACACACAAGTGTGACAGTCTGTCAGAGACATTTTCTGACAGCACGAGTCACACTTCTTGAAGCTTGAGACCTTCACTTCCTTTGACATAGTATGCCAAAACACACACAGACACACACCAGTCACACAGTTATCTAAAGAGAAAAAAGGGGAAACTGAAAAACACAGACACTCTCCCTGACAGAAAATAAATGGAAGGGAGGCTTAAGGCCTGAAGGGAGGAAAAACTATCCCTGTATAAGGAAGAAAAGGGAATATAGGGCAAAAGATAAATATATATTAACACTAACTAACTAGAATTGAAAACTGGAAAAAAAAGGGAATTTTTTCTCTGACTAACTATAGTATAAATCCAAAACTTTACCTGAGCTGGTAAAAGGAGACCTCTTCGCGAAGTGGCAAACAAAATCTAAGGTAGTCGCGCCTTGCATCATGGGATATAGGGTTGCCTCGAGCTGGTAAAATTAGCTCTCGAGCTTAGCAAGTGCCAAGTCGGAGCCGAACCCATCCAGCAAGAATGAAGGCGAGTTTGACAACTTAACATCTCCTTTTATCTGAAGTAGTTTACTTCATTTGGTCTTCAACCTGTGGGACAGAGTCCCCAGCTACTAAACTCCTGGGAGGTCCTCATGGAAGGATATTCCAGAGCACCGCGGAACCAAAGGATGCTCTCCTTCTGGAAGTAAAGTCCAATTTGTACTAAGAAATAAACATATGAGATGAGGACCAAGTAGCTGCAGAACAAATATCATCCAAAGACACTCTTGACCAAAAGGCCGCAGAAGTAGCCATGGACCTAGTGGAATGGGTTTCCACCTGACCTGGAGAAGACATGCCTCTGTCCTTATAGACCTGAAGGATGCATGAAGAGATCCATCTAGCAATAGTGACCTTGGAGATTGTATCCTTCTATAAACCCTTTTTGGGGAAACCTAAAACTTGATCAGATTTATGGAATTTTTTTGTCCTGTGTAAATAGAATCATAACTGTCTATGAATATCCAACACATGGAGTTTGTATTCCAGCTTGTTAGTAAAATTGGGAAAAACCACAGGCAAATTGATGGTCTGATTGATATTAACTGGTGATGCCACCTTAGGAAGAAAGGATGGATTGGTTCGAAGGGAAACCCTATCTTTGTGAAAAATCATATAAGGAACTTTGATGCACAAGGCCTGTAATTCTGAATCCCTTTTGGCAGAGGTAATAGCCACCAGAAAAGCTGTTATCCAAGATAAAAATTTTAGCTCTGCAGTTGCTGTAGGCTTAAAAGGTGGAGTGAGCAAAGCTTGAAGAACCACAGTAAGTTCCCATGGGGGAACAGGATCTTTGACCAGGGGGCGGAACAAAAAGGTGCCTTTAATAAAGACTTTACACAGTCTGGAAGAAGCTAAGGAGGCAGAATTCTCACCCACATGAAAATGAGAGATGGCAGCCAACTGAACCTTGACAGTAGAAGAACTAGCACCATTTTGAAAAATATCAGCTAGAAAATCAAGAATGGCAGAAATAGGAGCTGTGAAAGGGTCTAAACTCCTTTGAGAGTTTAGAAAGGAAAAATGTTTTCACTTGCTGCTATAAACCTTCCTGGTCGAAGACTTATGAGCAGCCACCATAACAGATCTGAGGAGGATAGTCCAGGAGTCGTAGCAATCACAGGAACAGGAGCAGCCAAGCTGCAAGCTTCAGACTGTCCAGATTCAGATGAGGCACCCCCGGAGGGTGTGAAATTAGATCCTGAATGGGATCTAGGATCCAAGGCGGAGTCAGAAGGTGAGACCAAAGGAAGGAAAACCATACCTGTCAAGGCCAGAACAGGGCAATGAGAATCACTTTGCTCCCCAGTTGACAAGCTTTCTGTAGAAACCTCGGATAAGCATACAGAAGACCGGGAGGCCAAGCATAAACCAGAGCATCTCTGGGGGACTCCACCGGCAGGGGGTTCACAGCAAAAAACTCGCTGCACTTCACGTTGGAAGGAGATGTGAAGAGATCGCAGCAAGGTTGACCCCATTCGCTGAAGATCTGTTCCACTACTGACAGATTCAGAGACCACATGTAAGGCATCAGAATGGTCCGCTAGGATGTTGGACCATCCTGGAATGTGCATTGCGAAGTGAATGCGACCGGTGGAGATCGCCCATTCCAACACTCTCATGGTCTTACAACAAAGGAGGTAAGATCTGGTCCTTATACCAGACCACTGACATGTCTGACTGAATTGCAATTGTTCCCAGAGGAAGAAAGGCTTGAAGGGCCTGTAACGCTAGAAGGACCACCCTCATCTCTAGGACATTTATGTGCAAGCTGGTCTCTATGGGGTACCACAGGCCTTGGACTGTCCTGCCCGAACAATGCCCCCCACCCAAGTTGGGAGGCATCCATGTCACTGGCTTGGGCCGGGCTGGAACAAAGGGTCATCCCTCCAAAATGTCCGGAGAGCACATCCACCAAATGAGGGACAACCGACACTCGACTGAGTTGAATTGGATATGCTAATGGCAGTTCCAAGAGAGACCATTGTACAGCTAGAGTCCCCTGTAGAATTCTCATGTGTAACCGGGCATATGGGAGAAGAGTTATGCTCGCCGCCATCGAGCCTAAAGCCCTCAACACCAATTCTGCTGTTGGGAGATAAGAGTGGTAGATCAGGGAGACATGCTGTTGGGAGAAGAGTGGTAGATCAGGGAGACCTGCATCCTCAGGTTTTGATCTCTCTGAGGTCAGGAAGATTTTGCACTGAAGAGCATCTATCCTGGCACCAATGTAGTCTATCACCTGTACAGGATCTAGGAGAGATTTGGATGCATTGATTGTGATCCCCAAATGCAGGGCAAGAGTCAGGAAATAATCCCTGGTTTGGGAGAGTAGACATCTGGTGGGAGCAGTGAGGAGCCAAATGTCCAGGTACGGATAAGCCTGAATCCCCTGAAGCCTCTGGTGAGCCGCTACCACCGCCATCACTTTGGTAAACACCCTGGGGGCTGTGGTGAGACCAAAGGATAGGGCTTGAAATTGATAATGACTGCCTCCTAGCCAGAAGCGGAGGAAACTCCTGGAGCTTCTGTGCATTTTTATGTGATAGTAAGCATCAGGGAGGTCCAACGAGCACATCCAGTCACTCTCTTGCAGGTATGACATGGACTGTAATGTGACCATCTGGAACTTCTCTTTGGCAACTGACAGGGTCAAGGTAGAGAGGTCCAGAATGGGCCTTAAGTCCCCAGTTTGCTCTGGCACCAAAGAGAACCTGGAGAATCCTCTGGATATGATCTGAAGCATCCAGCAGTCTGTTATGGGCTCCCATACCACTAGGTGCAAGGACAATCATCCCCCGACTGCCTCCAGAGTAGAGCGTCGGGCAATCCCTCAGGGTTGCTGCCCGGTCTGTCCGAGAAAGGTTAGAGACCCAAAATTCTTTGGTCCCCCCTGCCTCTGGCCCGGAGTTCATTTTGTCCCCCTCTGCCTCTGGGGGAAAAAGAGCCCCGAGTGTCCTAGGAATACTGTGACTACTGGAACCACATCTTTTGCCCTTTCTGGTTCTGGGAAAAAGGTCCTTTGAGGGTTCAAGAAGCAGATCCCAACGGCAGTGTCTTCCCGTCCTCACTCTGGACTAATGTCTCCGATGGTCTTAAAGAGTAGAGCCATCACAAGGAGCACTGGCAAAAGATGCCTTGAAAGTTTCAAAAAATTGACATAACCTGAGCCAGGCGTTGCGTCTCATGGACACGCCGGATGCAGCTGCCCTAGCCGCTCCTTCCGTAGCATGCGAAAGGAGATGCATGGACATGTTGGAGATTGCTTTTAAAGTGGTCATCCTCACAGAGGATGAAGCCTTGTCCTCCTGCAACATGTACATTGGGGGGGGGGGGCTGCTCCAGCTCCTTTACCAGGTTGCATTGGGAGTCTGGTGATATGGGCCAGGTAGTTCAGTGCCCCAATCAAAAAGGTAGCTAAAGCGTAAACCCGTTTCCCTAGGCGGTCCATCATCCACGACTCTCGGTCAGGAGAATGATCAGAGGAACTTTTCTGAGCAAGTTCCTTCTTTGTGGCTGCTGCTACCACCATAGCATCTATGGGGGAGCCCTTATTCCATGCTGGTCTATGGGGGGGGGGGCTTAAAATCTTGTCGGGTCTTTTTGGGATAGGTTCCATGGTGTCCAGTTCCTTCCATGTCTGCAAGGTGACCAGATCTACCAAAGGATCCGCGGGAGGGGACACGCAGGAAGTAGATGGGCTCGTGCTGAAAGCCTCCAGAACACTGACTCGTCAGAAGGTTTGGGAGCAGACCAACCTCCCCGTTGGCGCAGGATTTCCATGATGTCTCCAAAGGAGACATCCTTGGGAGGTGACCTAGGGGAACCTTCTCCATCATCCAAGTCTGTGTCCTCGGTGAGGGACTCGGGAGAGTCCAAGTGCCTCTTCTTGCACGTAGGTTTGCGAGGTACCTCTCCAGTGCAGCTCTCCGGGGGGACCTCGCAAGCCACTTGTTCCTCAGGGGGAACCGTCTGGGGCTCCTTGAGCACAGGCTCTCCTTCTGGTAAAATTATGGGGACCATAGACAGAGCCGAGGGGGTCTGGTGGAGTCCAAGGGAGCAGTCAGGGGTCTCAATGCAGTGGAGAGAACCCATTCTACCACGTCAAATCCCGAAGGAGAGCGAACCTCCTGAGAAACCAATAAGGAGGCCAGTCTCCCTGGGTCTGACGATAGAATTGGAGCCAGGCCCAAAGTGGACATAGCTCCGAAGGAGGGAACTTGGCCAAACAAAGGCGGAGATGATGAAAAAAAATGTTCCACTTCCTCACATCAGAAACCCAAGCTCTGGCTCCAAGAGCGGCTTGGATCCGAGCTGGTCAGATCTCAAACACTCCAGGCAGCTGTCGAGGACGTAGGTACTGTCGGTGTCAACCCCCTGACCAAAGCCATCCCCAGATCCAAATACTCCAAACCTGAAGATCAGAGAAGGAGATATCTGTTGGAAAAAAGGGCAAGACCCCCCATCTGGATCTGAGTATGGATAAACCTCCGTCATTTTATCCAATTCAACCTCTGGCAAAGACCAGGTGGACCTAGACGATGCTATGGACTCCAACCTGGCGGGTCAGGACACAGAGGCCCTAGAAGCTGAACATGTCCCCTCCGGCTCCGGGGACAACCTTGGAGATCAGAGCAGAGGGGAGTCATGGATCCTTAACGTTTTTATGGGTGAAGGAAAAGCAAAAGAGGTCTCCGGACCTTCCCTCTCCTGCGACTCTCTCCTTCTCTCTGCCCCTTTTCCAGTCCGCTTCCACAGGTTTTGAACAGGAGGTGGAGTCCCAGCCTGTGAGGGAGGAGAAGCCGGGGGAAGAGAGGAAGGACAGATGGCCACAGCAGCCGGAGACGAGGAAACAGTATCTGAAGGGCTAAGGGCTTTGAGGGTCAACTTGGCCTTCCTAGCTTTAATGGTGTGGGATTTGAAGCCTGCACATATACTGCAGTCCACACTCAGATGGGCCACGCCCAAGCATATAACACAGTCAGCCATACTGTCAGAGAAAGAAACCTTAAGAAAAAAAGTTTCCTTCTTGCTGACACGCACACACCCACTCACCACACTCGTACACAGAAAACACTGAGGGGGGAGGGGAAGCAAAAAATCCAGACAACAATACAAACTACTATAACTACCCTAAAACTCTAACTCGACGCACCAAGCGAGGGGAGGAGAAAGGGGACCCTACACTAACAGTACCTAACAATTTTTAAAGAAATAAGATATTCAAAAAGGTTTTACCCACTTAACTAAGTTGGAGCTCAAGAGATCATGATGCATAAGCTATTCACGGCAAACGAGATCTGGGGATGGAAGGCAGTGGAGGTATATTATGGGCAAGGGGAGGAGTTTGGAGCTCAGAGCAGCTGCTAGTAAAAGTTGCAGGCTCTGATCCGATACAGATACGTAACTCCACAGGTTGAAGACCAAATGAAGTAAACTACTTCAGATCTGTCACAACCAAACACTAATGCTATGAAGAAAACACAATTTAAATGTAAATCTACACTAAAGGTAAATCACACATAAGGAGGAAAAGACAGAGTGTTTTTTTAAAGAAAAGGGGAGGGTTAGAGGAGAGGTCTGTAAGTTAAACGACAGTCTCCTCTAACCTGAGAAGACACCTCTAACTTAAATGGTGAACCCTTATAAAGATAGTGAGAAAGGAAGGGGAAGGAGAGCCCTCTAACTAAAACGGGCTAAAAACAAAGAATCCTCTAACTTAAACATATTCGTAGAAAAAGAGGAAGCAAAAATCAGCCAGGAAAGGGAGAAAAGCCTGAGAGGGAATGACGGCCCACACAGAAGCAGCAGAAAAACCAACAACTACACTAAACACACGCCAGAAGATTAAGCTACCTCAAAAATGGTTAAAATACTAAGAATTTGACACAAAGTATCTTCATATAATAGTAAAAGACAAAACTTAGCCCGAGCCAGTGAAAAAGCAATCCTGAAGCTTCAAGTGGCAAATGAGACTGGGGTAAAAGTTGCTAGGCATCTTGGGATAGGGTGTATCCTCGAACCAATAAAAGCTCGAGCTTTAGTATGCAGCAGAGTCAGAACCAATGCTCAGTTCCGAACCCAAACATCCAAGAATGAAGGCGAGATCAGACAACACATCATCCATTTCATAATCTGACTCTGGAAAGACAAAAAGAGGAGGATCAACATACAACCAAGATGAGATGGCAACAAAACAAAGTTGAGTGCAAGGACCAGGAATTTGCTTTTGTGGGGGGGGGGGGTCTCAAGTAAAAACATCCATTTCATAATCTGACTATGGAAAGACAAAGAGGAGGATCTCCTATACCGAGCCAACAGATATTGCCAATATACTGGCAGACAGATTCAGTGCCAACTTTATCCCCCCAAATGACCAATCACAATACCATTAGATTGCCAGGCACCCAGTATTACTGCTGTACAGGTTAAAACAGCACTGTCCAAGGCCAAGAATACAGATTCTATGGGACCAGACAATATCCCTGGCTGTGTTCTACATGAACTACAGAGTGAACTGGCACCTCACCTGTGTGCCCTGTTCAATCACGGCCTCACCTCAGGCTTTGTCCCTACTAAATGGCGGACTGCTACAATCATCCCTCTCTACAAAGGTGGAGCAACTACAGACCTAACTACAGACCCTGGGAACCATAGTCCCCATTAGTCTGACTAGTCCAGATATGCAAAGCATCATCATGGACCTAACAAAACAAGGATATAGGGAATCTCTAAACTCTGGATTCCACACAGTTTGGTTTTGTGAAGGGTAGCTCATGCCTGCTCAACCTGGTCAACTTCCGAGTCAGTCACCAGAGCTGTGGATGAAGGCGAGGTGGTTCATGTAGCCTACCTTGATCTGGCCAAGGCCTTTGATACCATTCCCCACTCAGGAATCAGGAAAAACTCACTAAGCTAGGCATCAACCCCTATATGACAAGTGAAACAAAACATGGTGCAATGGTGCGGAAAAACTAATAATCCAAAAGAAATGCACCACCACGGCTTCCAGAACTCCACACAATTTTACTGTATCAAACATTAAGCTTTCAAACAAAAGTTGACTTCAGAGGTTTTGATGAAGTCAACTTTTATTTGATGAAAGTGCTTAACGTTTGATACAATAAAATTGTGTGGAGTTCCGGAAGCTCTGGTGATGATTTCTTTTGAGTCATCAACCCCTACATCAACAGGTGGGTTGCAACCGGCTTACAGATAGACTCAGCTACTTTCACACTGTGGGTTCCAAGTCAGACTGCTGACTAGTCACGAGTGGAGTTCCACAGGGTTCGGTCATTGGTCCTCTCCTGTTTGGTTCATAGCTTTAGCTTTAGGTTCATAGGTAGGTAGGCTATTGCCCCTAGGGCCTACATAAGCCTAGCAAAAAGATACCCTGGCTTTCGCCACCCAAGAAAATTATTTTCCTGTTACCCTGTCGAGCAGAGCCACAGAGGTGATCCCAGGGTGAATTTCCTATTTCCCATCCAATCATCATTTACTGAGAAAACCGTGGACTATGGATTCCAATCCAGACCTACTGCCACATCTGACAGGAATGATTCATCTTTGTCCAACTTGATTTCTCCAATTCCACTGATAGACAACTGAAGTCCAGGCCAACATGAAGGGACTCCGGCTGACAAAGTTTGCAGAGGATTGCAAATTGGGAGCTATTATTAAGTCCCCAAGTGATGCTGACATCCTACAGAAAGGCCTCACTGAGACCAACGACTGGTGTCAGAACCATGGCCTTAAGCTCAATGCCAAAAAATGTGTCATCCCCTTTGGGAAAAACCCGGTTCCCATGAATTACCACTTTTATGGTACTCCACTGAACACAGAAGGCGTTAGAGATCTGGGAACACAGGTTGAAAGCAACCTCTCTTTTGATCACCACATTGCCACTGTGGTCAGAAAGTCCTTCTATATGCAAAATCTCATTACTAAGGAATTTGCATCAAGGAAGAAAAGTCATTGTCTCTCTCTCTACTCTTCCCTCATTAGGCCAATCATAGAGTACAGTACCCTATTTGGCATGTACCTCACTAGACACCTACAACTGCAGAGGCTGCAAAAGTACCTCACAAAGGGGATCCTAGGCCTTAAACACTTGTCCTATACAGAGACTCAAAAAACTCCAACTATTCTGTCTCATATTGCCTACTTAGACGATCTCTGCTCGATTTACAAAGCCATGTCTGACCCAGCTCTGTTTGAAATGCTACATCTAAAGAAACCCCAATCCCTCCACACGACATGCTCCAGAGACCTCAACCTCATAATCAACAGAATGTACTGGAGGGACAGGTTTATAACCCAGAGACTGCCCATGCTATGGAATAGACTTCCCATACATGTCAAGCAGAGCACCTCGCAGACCCTCTTCAAAAGAAATCTTGAAGAGTGGATGGGAAATAGAAAGTTCACTCCAGGGATAACTGCTGTGGCTCTACTTGACAGAGGCACTGGGAACTAAGGTCAGGTGGCATGATGCCAGGGTAATCCTTTGGCTAGGCTTGTAAAGGCCCCAGGGCCATTAGCCTAGTACACACCTATAAACATACAGCCAAGATGAAATGGCAACAAGAAGCACCTTGACAGATGAACACGAGAAGCCACCTTTGAGTAGCTTACACTAACATTTCAAAACCAGATGGTTAGAAACCATACAGGCCCCTTTGATATCAGTTAGGCACCACTAAGAAAAACTCCTACATTTGTAAACTTTTAAGAGTTTTCTAAATGCAGGTCAACTTGCCTCCTTCAATAACTTTTGCACATTCTCGTATAGGAAGTGCCTAAAAAGTATCCGTTAGAATCATCCAGGCTGTCGGTAGCAATTGCTGTAAGATGGGATGCACCAGTCACCCTTGACACTGTCTGGGCTGATCCAGAGAGTGGAGAATCTTGTGGTAATTGCCCTTGGCCAATTCCTTC
Source organism: Protopterus annectens (assembly GCF_019279795.1). Classification (NCBI taxonomy): domain Eukaryota; kingdom Metazoa; phylum Chordata; order Ceratodontiformes; family Protopteridae; genus Protopterus; species Protopterus annectens. Next base: position 1,208,777,584 of record NC_056739.1, on the reverse strand, counting down.
AAGAGGGAGAACCAAGTTGCTGCTTCTAGACTACAACCCTTTCCAAACAAAACACACACACACACAAAAAAAAAAAAAAAAAAAAAAAACACAGAAGCAAAGGCGCTGTTAAAACAAGCCTAACCTTGCCTGGAATATTTTTATGGTAGGAGGAGTAACAGAATAATAGCATGAAACCACCATTTGAAAATAGTTAATTTTGACACTGGTTGTCCTTTCTTTACAAAAAAGGAGAGAAGGCTAACCCATTATTTATTTATTTATTTATTTTATTTTACATTTGTTGACCGGGCTAGTCCAGCTGGATATATATCCGTTTACAGTGGAGGCCTGAGGAGAAAAGCTCCAGTACATGCAAGAAAAAAATATATAACACTGGTATCTACACAAAGTTATTTTAAAGCAATATAAAAGTTAACAGTTTAAAAAAAGAGAATTACATAATCAAATCTAAAAACATATCGGATAAGTTCAACAAATTGAAAAATAGGCAAACTTTTAAGAAGTAACTCTCAACAATAGAAAGTGTAAGTTTGGAGCTCAGAAAGGGGGAAGGGTAGCAAAAATTAATGTGGGGAGACATGCTTTCAGTCGGGATTAGTACAAGGACATAGCCATTGAGTTTTAAGATGTTCCTTGATATGTTTTTTGAACAGTGAGGTAGAGTCTTGATTAGTCATATCTTGAGGGAGTTGATTCCAATGTTTACCTATGGAATTTGAAATTAACGCATCTCCAGCTTTATTGTAAGATTTAGTTGAGGATACTAGTTTATTAGCCGAGCGAAGTGTGGCTAGATTTTTATAAGGAGAAATCAGTCTTGCCAGGCTAGGGGTATTGTCTGGGAAGTGAAGGGTCTTGTGAATGACAAGTAATTGTTGGTAGAGTAGGTGGTTGTTATAATAGCTTGCAACTCTGAATCATTGATTTAATGTCTGTAGGAAGAGCAGAGTCTATTTTCCATGTCAAGAATCTCAGTTTGCCAGTTTAAATAGAACAGTCAGTTTTTCTAATACAAAGTTATGATCCCAAGGAGAGACCACTTGTTTAAGGAGGTTTCTTGTGCAACACCCCTTTTAAAAAACATTTTCACATAACACTACACTGAAAGAGGGGGGCAAACATGCTGAAATAGCAGAAAAATTAACCTTTATCAAAGAGGCCATAGAATAGTGACTCAAATGTACAAAACAGAGAAACACTAGTTCAGAATGGGTTCTGGTTCTTTCGTTGGCATAAACTAGAGAACCTTTCTAATTGCTATTAAGATTTTCCAGTAGCAGGCTTTCTTGCCACCATTACCCGCTGCAAATAAAGTGCCAAAATCCTAACTTCCAGGCATTTATTTGCAGGATGTTATCAAACACCATGGTCTTGTGCAAGTAAATCCAGTCCGTGAGGCTTGTGATAACTACCCCAGTGTTAAATATCTGCTTACCAACATCCTTTCTTAAACTTGGGAGTGATGAAAAATCTGAAGAGTTCCACTGATTTGGCTTCCCTCACTTTTTTACCTCAGAAGCAGAAGGTCCAAAACTTAGTTCTGTATCCAAGAAGGTCCAAAACTTAGTTCTGTATCCAAGGGAGAATTCTAAATTTCATTTTTGCCAAAAGCAGCGAAGAAACAATAGAAAACAATGTGGCGTGCTGGCTCGCTGTACGCCAATGGAACTGGGAAAACACACTGTTCAAATAACCGCTGAAATAGTGCAGGTGCTAGAAAATGTACCACGATTCACCGGTCTGATAAAAACAATCCAATTTATTTCATAAACGATCCCAGGTTAAGCGCTTTCACACACACAGTGTGTGCTTCATCAGAACAGTGCTTTGTAATAACAGAAAACTTTAAATACACAGTTTGGCGCCAAATTGTAGTAGCGTATTTAAAGCTACAGCGCCTCACCCGGTACATATGCTACTAAATGTGAACTGTGCATATATTCAATATTATACTAAATCCTCAATAACACATTTTAAAAAATAATAAATTTAAAAATAACATAAGATATAAAAATAAATTGAATTTTTACTTCAATCTAACATTTTAAAAAATATATAATTCCTACCTATTCCAATAAGTTGTTATCAATATATACTATATTATCTTCATGTATGTATCTAAACAATGTCTAAAAAAAAAATATATATATATACTGTATGAAATATATAGTGCTAACTACTTGAATGTACATATATCTATTCTCCATGAATAATCAATACAAAATAAATATGGGCATACTAAAAGATGTCCTCAAAAGTCATATAAAAATCTTATACTATCTAATACATCAAGAATATCATATCTACACTTCACCCAAAGATGTTGTACCAAACAATGTGTACTAAGGGTAAATATCCTATAACCATCTATGTGAAGGTTACTAATAACATATGTATAAAATATAAAGTACAGTTTTGTACCTACCATAAATGTAGATGTTCGAGGATCCACATTGCTGCAGTCCTAACTATTGGGTAGTCCGCTGTCCAGTCGGCCCGAATACCAAAGTATATGGCTGACGTCGGTCAAGGCGCATTATACTGACGTCAGTACGTCAGGGTACTAATGCGCATGACCGACGTCATATCCTCAGTCTTTTCTTGCCCCAGATGTCAGAAGACCCTAAAAAGACAAGGCCAATACAAAAAACTCCAAACATACCTGCACCAAAAATATGTACAATATATACAAAAGTACCAGAATATAACCTCACCTACACAACCACCCCTAAACACAGAGGGAAGGAGGGAGGGTAAATTGGACTGCAGCAATGTGGATCCTCGAACATCTACATTTATGGTAGGTACAAAACTGTACTATGTTCTTCATTCCACATTGCTGCAGTCCTAACTATTGGGTAGAATCCCAAAGCAGAGGTAAGGGAGGCTGGCAAATCATAAGGAAACAGGAGCTGACAACATGCCCTGCAAAATAGCTGTGGCAAAACCAGCCCTAGACTTAGAGTAGAGAGGAAGGTGATAATGCTTAGAGAAAGTATGTACTGAACTCCAAGTAGCTGCCTCCAAAATATCCTTAGTTGCCACCCCTTAGAAATGCTGTTGAAGTGGCAGTAGCCCTAGTGGAATGAGGCCTAATCCCAGCTGGAATCTCCTTGCCATGATGGGAATAACAAAATGCAATGCAAAACCCAATCCACCTAGAAATAGTTTGTTTTGACACAGGCTTGCCCTGCGAACTCAACGCAAAAGAAACAAACAACTGCTGAGACTGCCTAAAATCCTTAGTCCTGCTTAAATAATAACGCAATTGCCTGTGTACATCTAAAGTGTGCAAAATCTTTTCCCCTTTATTTTGGGGATCTGCATAAAAAGTAGGCAAATGAATAGTTTGGTTTAAAGCCACACTAGAAACCACCTTAGGCATAAATGTAGGATTAGTACGTAATGATACCCTATCCTTATGAAAAATCAAAAAAGGCTCCACCGCCATAAGGGCCTGCAACTCAGAAACCCTTCTTGCAGAAGTAATGGCCAACAAAAAAGCAGTCTTCCATGACAAGTATTTCAAGTCAGCAGTAGCTGCAGGCTCAAAAGGTTGTAGAGTAAGTTTCTCCAACACAAAATTGAGATCCCAAGCAGGAGTAGGAGCTCTCTGGGGGTCTTATATTCTTTGCCCCTCTAAGAAATTGCTTGAACAAAGGATGCGAAAACAATGGTGGATCACAATCATAGTGAGCTGAAATTGCTGCAGCATGAATCTTAATGGAAGAGAAAGACAAACCTTTGTCCAATAACTCAGTAAGATATTGAAGAGCCACACTCAAATTAGGCTCAGAAATCTCCAAATTGTTTGCTGCACTCCAAAATAAAAATCTCTTCCATTTTTCTGCGTAAACCTTCCTTGTACTAGGTCTTCTGGCTTCCATAATCACATTTAAAACTTGTTGAGGAAGTTGAGACTTGCTGTGTTTCAAAACAGAATATGCCAGGCTGTTAGATGAAGAGAGAGTGGAGCTTGACATTGAGCAGGTGACCGTCCCTCTGAGACAACAGGTGTGGAATCAAAGGTAAAGGCCATGGAGGCTTCCTTACCAGACTCCTCAGTAATGGGTACCAGTGTTGCCGAGGCCAATCTGGAGCTATTAAAATCATCCTTGGCTTGTCTTGTCTGTCCTTTAGGAGCACCTTTGGGAGAAGAGGCAGAGGTGGAAAGGCATACACATGAAGATTTTTCCAACTGAAAGAAAGAGCATCCACTTTCCAAGCTGTGTGATGAAACCTCTTTGTGCAAAACTTTGGCAGCTGGTGGTTTAGTGGAGAAGCGAACAGATCTATGTCTGGAGTTCCCCATGACACTGTCAATTTTTGAAATACATGAAGATCCAGTTTCCACTCGTGGGGATCCATGATTTGTCTGCTTAACACATCTGCTAAGGAGTTCTGTGCTCCTGGCAGAAACCTTGCCTGAAGAGTTAGTTGCAAGCTGAGCGCAGTCTCCCATAAAATCATTGCCTGCCTGCACAACGGGTAAGAATGTGTTCCCCTTGTTTGTTGATGTACCACATGACAGTTGTGTTGTCTGTTAGAATCAACACCTGCCCTGGAAGAAGTAACTTCTTGAAAGCCATTAATGCAAACTGGACTGCTAACATCTCTTTCATGTTGATATGTAGATGCTGTAGTCTGGCAGGCCACTTGTCTTGTATCCACTTTCCATTTAGATGAGCTCCCCAAGCAATGTCTGAGGCATCTGTCGTTAGAATCTGACTCGCCTCTGGCGGGTCACAGAGAGTCCCTTGTTTAGGTGACATTCCTGAGCCCACCACAAAAATTCCTTTTGAATGCAAGGTATTATTTGAATGACAGTGTCCAAATCCTGGCAGTGCTGTGTCCATACATTTTGAGATACCATTGCAGCTTCCTCATATGCAGTTTGGCATTGGGAAGCACCAGAATACAAGATGCCATGAACCCTAAGGCTTGAAGGACTGTCCTTGCAGTCAGCCCGGACTGAAGAGATAGGTGATGGAAGTAACTGGAAAGATTCTTTTGTTTGTCCGGGGTTAAAAGGCCATCTGGGCTGCTGTATTCAGTCTCACACCCAGAAAGCACATGTCTTGAGAGGGTACTAGACTGGACTTTATTTCGTTCACAGAATACCCTAGGCATCTTAGCACTGCTATCACATATTCCAAATGCTGTAAAAGGTCTTCCTTTTCTTGAGCCAGAATCAGGCAGTCGTCCAAGTAAGGATAGATTTGAATTCCTTTTAGTCTGAAGTAAGCTATCACTGGAGCCAGAACCTTTGTGAATACTCTGGCAGTAGATAAGCCAAAGGGCAATGCAGAGAACTGATAATGAGAATTTCCAGCTCGAAAACGCAGATACTTCCTGCAACTTAGTCTGATAGGCACATGAAGGTAAGCTTCCTTGAGATCTAAAGTTACCATCCAGTGATCTTTGCCCAGCAGAGGTAAAAGCTGTTGTAACGTCAACATTTTGAACTTGGGAATGTCCAGATAAGTGTTGAGGATAGATAAATCCAAAATTGGTCTCCACGTGTTCCCCTTCTTGGTACTAGGAACAGGCGAGAATAAAATCCTAGGCCCCTTTCTGGCACAGGAACTGGCTGAATGGCCCCTATTTGGAGCAACAGAGAAATTTGCTTGTGAGCCTCTTGTCTTTGTAGAGGAGGAATGTCTGGCATGCCTTTGAAAGGAGGCAAGGTATGGAAATAAAACCTGTAACCGTGGTGAATGATATCCAGAACCCATCTGTCTTGGGTAATTAAATCCCAATTTTCTTTGAAAAGAGACAGCCTTCCTCCCAAAGGTGCTGCCAGGCGAGAATGTACTGGCAGTTGAAAAGGCAGGTCATTGGGTCTGTTTACGAAAGGACTGACCCCTGCCCTCACCAGAAGTCTGAGCAGGTGAACTCCCTGTCCTAGGCCTAAAAGAACCTTGAGCTCTGCCCCTACCACGTCTAGACCTACCCCTAGACTGGGAATCATAAGCAGGATATGTCCATCCCTTAGTAGGCCAATTTCTACTAAACTTTGGAGGCTGCACCTGCAAAAAATCCTTAACAGTTTGCATAGACTTAGCCTTGTCCTCCATTTTCTTTAAAACTGCTTCCACAGGTGAACCAAACACATCAGACTGTAAAGGAGCATCCAAAATCCTTGTCTTAACATGCTCAGCTAAATTCTGATCTCTCAACCAGGCGTGCCTCTGAAGAACAGAACCAGTGGCAGCCACCCTCGAGGAGGCCTGCACAGCATCAAAACCACACTGCAAGGAATGCTTACCCACCTGTTCAGACACATGAACTAAATCCTGCAACTCTTTACACTCAATACCTTCAGCCAGAGCATCCACCTTAGACTTCAATTGTGAAAGGAGATAATTCTGATATTTTAACATGTGAAACTGACAATTCAACGCCCTCATGGCTAAAGTGGAAGAAGTATACACTTTCTTTCCCCATCTATCCAAAGCCCTTGCCTCTTTATCAGGAGGAACAGGATTTTTAACAGAAGCCTTCACACCTTTAGGACCCTGAGAGACAGTTTCCGGGTCTGCCCTAGGACTCTTAAAAAGATACTTATGAGCCTCAGGCACCCTATAGTACCTATCCGGTTTAACTGGGGCAGGAGGCAAAGAATCAGGATTCAGGGAAGCCTCTGCAAAACATCTTCTACCACATTCAGAACAGGAGGTATAGCTAAAGGCCTATGCTGGGGTAAAACAAGAATTCCCTAAGCCTCTTCCTGGAATCAGAGAAATCTTGACCTTCCCATTTAAAATGCTCTCTCATGGAATGCAGAGTCTCTGAAAATGAAAAATCCTCAGGAGGCGAAGCTGAAGGAGTAGAATCATCCACATCAGAATCAGAATAAGGAGGATACTCCTGCAAGTCTTCAGCCGAAGACTCAGAAGCCTCCGAACATTGCTCAAAGCTCTCAAACTCAGGTTCCACCCTAGGCCTCTTATCAGGAGGGGGCATAGAACCTCTAATCATAGTAATCAAATCCTCTGCCATTTTTAGCATATGCTTCTTAGGCAAAGACCCTGAAACACTCGGAGAAACCCCCACTGAAGTTAAACTAGGCCTGCCTCTTAAGAAGCCTTGGAAACAGAAGGGGAGGCCCTAACCACCTTAGGAAGAGAGGGAAGAACAGCCACCTGAGAAGCCCCTTCAGCCTGGCCTACTTCCTGAGAGGACACATCCTGTAACAGTAAAGTCTCTCCCTGAGACTCCAAAGGAACACCTGGCAAAACCTCCGGCTCCACTGAGCCTTCTAAAGAACCGACGTCCGGGACTGTCGGTTCCTCCACTCTAGGCTTTGCTGCTTTGTCCTTGCGCTTTTGGCGAAGCGGCCGGAGCATCCGACGGCATTTTATAATTACAACGCTTCCCAAAAACTAACCTGGCACAGTCTAACCTTCTCTTAATAGTGCGTTTGTTAAATCTAGCACAAGAGCGGCATCCAACAACGTCGTGCTCAGGCCCTAAACAAGGTATACACAAAGTATGGTAATCCCTATGAGGTATCTGTTTCCCACAAGAAATACAGTTATTCACTTTTTCTGACATCCGGTTAAGTACTGAGGCAAGAAAAAAACAAAATATTCCCCAACGGGGTACTTAGCCAACTTTGATTCGGTCTGAAACTCTGACTTCAGAAACTTTCAGAACGCCAACCTGCACTCGCAAAACTGCTTCTGCATCGGACCATGCGGCAAAAAAGACTGGGGATATGACGTCGGTCATGCGCATTAGTACCCTGACGTACTGACGTCAGTATAATGCGCCTTGACCGACGTCAGCCATATACTTTGGTATTCGGGCCGACTGGACAGCGGACTACCCAATAGTTAGGACTGCAGCAATGTGGAATGAAGAACATCTGTAAAACAGAGATGAAATCATTAATTCCCGGGGGTGTAGTTGCATCAGTCAAAATCTGCCAATAACATTCTCTGAATGACAGTTGCCCCTTAATGTTGTTCAGTTTTTCCTATATAATAGGAAGGACATTTCTTGCATATAGCCAAATATACAATATTTCTAGTATTGCAATTTCCTTTTTTAGGAATTAATCTAATCTTATTGTAATTCAATAAGATTAGATTAAACTGAACAACAGTTCAGGAAAAGGATATACGCACGCACTTATTCCATCCGAAAAAAGGATGAGAAGAATGCTTTAGCCAAACACATAATGAATAAGGGCAGTGAGCATGAGTTCAAATTTTGTATTTTAGAAACAATATTATCAAACCCAAGGGTTGGCAACATTAAGGGGCAACTGTCATTCAGAGAATGTTATTGGCAGATTTTGACTGATGCAACTACACCCCCGGGAATTAATGAGTTCATCTCGGTCAAACCTATACTTGGTGTATGAGTATTTTATACACATTTTACAGATATATTTTACACATATGTTATTAGTAACCTTCATACAGATGGTTATAGGATGTTCACCCTTAGTATATATTGTTTGGTACAATATCTTTGGGTGAAGTGTAGATATGATATTCTTGATGTATTAGATAGTATAAGATTTTCTCATATGACTTTTGAGGACATCGTTTAGTATGTCCATACTTATTATGTATTGATTATTCATGGAGAATAGATATATGTACATTTAAGTAGTTAGCACTATATATTTCATACAGTATATATATATATATATATATTTTTTAGACATTGTTTAGATACATACATGAAGTTAATATAGTATATATTGATAACAACTTATTGGAATAGGTAGGAATTATACTTTTTAAAATGTTAGATTGAAGTAAAAATTCAATTCATTTTTATATCTTATGTTATTTTTTAAATGTGTTATTGAGGATTTAGTACAATATTGAATATATGCACATTTCACATTTAGTAGCATATGTACCGGGTGAGGCGCTGTAGCTTTAAATACGCTACTACAATTTGGCGCCAAACTGTGTATTTAAAGTTTTCTGTTATTACAAAGCATTGTTCTGATGAAGCACACACTGTGTGTGTGAAAGCGCTTAACCTGGGATCGTTTATGAAATAAACTGGATTGTTTTTATCAGATCGGTGAATCATGGTACATTTTCTAGCACCTGCACTATTTCAGCGGTTATTTGAACAGTGTGTTTTCCCAGTTCCATTGGCGTACAGCGAGCCAGTACGCCACATTGTTTTCTAAATTTCATTTTTGATATCCTCTGAAAAGTTTAGAGAATGCAGCCAAGCAAACCTCCTCATAACAGTTCCAGAGGCAGCAGCCCTGAAAGTGGCATTAGTTACTCACACTAACAGAAACCAAATTACACAAATTAGCTTTTCTCACAAGAGAAAACTGCGGTAGTGGTGCTGCGGTAGCGTTGTTGCCTCCCAGTTAGACGTTGCCCGTTCGATTCTCAGAGCGTCTTCTGTGTAGCGACATGCGTGAATGGGCGTTCCTTCCTTGAAGGTTGTATGTTAGACCCGGCAAGCCAGTATGTAAAAATCTACTGCCAATCATTAGCGGACCGGAGTTCCGCTGTGGCGACCCCTAACAGGGAAAAGCCGAAAGAAGAACAAGCTTTTCTCACAAGAAGCAAGCAATGCCAAACATTCCTCATATTATCTCAAAGTGGCCAGGATAAACTTCAAAATATGAATCTGACAGCTGAACTGAGAATATATTTTTCCCCAAACTTTCTTTTGTAGTTCAAGAGGAAGTGAGAGCCCACACACACTACTGCATAGGTGTTAAAACTGTCATTGAACTGAGAGACCCTTGCAGAATCAGTTCCTCAGACTGCAAAAGAAAACCCTGAACAAAGACCTGCAATTTAGTTACTTTTCTGGCTGCAGATGGAGAATGCAAGTATAGTGTAAAAGGGCTGAGCCAAACAAATGGGGGTGATAAGAGACAGAAAAGAAGCGGTCCTTTTACAGAAGGTAAAGAAAATACCAGTGACCCTCTCAAATCCCATTATATGTCAATGGCATGGGAATTCAAAGTTACTTCCTCATGTCTGGCAGGAGTCATACAAAGTATTATGGGAGAGAGAAAGGGTTGTGGGAGTACAAGATCACACTGATACATCAAGCCCCACTGATAGCCATTTTGTGGAAAACGGGCTAAAATTACAAATGAAGCAGAGTGATTTGGAGGTGTTAAAAATGGGTCAGGAAGCCAAGACAGAATGAAAAAAATGTTTAGTTCTAGGGTGGAGTTTTCCTTCAAGTTTTCCTCCCTGCCCATTAAAAGAACAGTGTTACAGACAGTTGATTCCTGAAAGCCTGCAGGAGTGCTCTCTGGTGGCAAGAAAGCTTTGAAGCACACAAAACTTAAGTCAGCTCACCTTACGTTGACTAACTGTTCAGATGCATGAAGTCGTCCTGAAGCTATGGAAGTTGGCCAGCCACTACTTCTTAGGCAGGACATAATCTATATAGCTTAGAGGCTACTGTAGAAGGTATCAAATTAAAAAAAAGTTATGTACTCACCATAATGTTCCATGTGTGTTGTCCAGCTTGCCTTCATTCTTAATTGGTTGGGTTTGGCAACTATTCTTGGTTCCAACTCAAGAAGGTCAGAGAAAAAGAAGTTATGTCTTACAATAACGTTCCCTGTGTTGTTGATCTTCATTCATTCATTCATTACGATGGGTTATCGGTACAGTCCTCAGAAACGAGCCAGCCTTATACCAAGCTTGCGTTATCCAAAAAACTCGAGCCAAGATCGTACCTACAATGCTCTGCTCCCAGTTACTTCAGATTGAGTTTGCAAGTTGACAGACAAAAGCAGAGGGTACCTCTGGTCAGAATAGACCTACAAGAATGGAAGGACCATATGAAATCCACCAGGAACCTCCAGAAGGGGACGGAGGGTGGGGAGTAATGAATGAATGAAGATAAACAACACAGATGGAACGTTACTGTCACAACTTCTTTATCTGAGGTTGTTAATCTATGTTCATTCCTTACGATGGGACAGAGTCCCCAGCTACCTATATCCCTGGGCAGCCCTCATGGAAGGACATTCCTGAGTACCATGGAACCAAAAGAAGCTCTTCCTCTGTAGGCCAAATCTAATTTGTAATGAAGAATAAAGCTATGGGGGTTGGACCAAGTCCCAGCTGAGCAAATGTCATTGAGGGAAGCCCTAGCATGGAAAGCTGCTGAAGTTGCCATTGACCTTGTAGAATGGGCTTTCACTTTGTGAGGCAATGTGATGTTCTTGGTGTAGATGAAGGTAATGCAATTTCTTAACCATGAAGCTAATGTAACTTTACAAACAGGACAACCTAGTCTTGGTCCAGAAAAAGCCAGAAATAACTGGTCTGATTTACAGATTTTGTTCTGTACAAATAAAAACGGATTTGCCTGTGAACATCTAGGGAGTGCATACAATACTATCCCTTGTTAGAATGATTAGGAAAAAATACTGGGAGGTCAATAGACTGGTTGACAGCTCTGACACCACTTTCGGTAGGAAGGAGGAATTAGTTCTTAGTGAGGCTCTATCCTTATGGAAAATAAGGTAAGGATGTTTGATGCATAAGGCTTGAAGTTCTGACAGATGTCTGGCCGAAACAAAGTTTTCCAAGAGAGTTACTTTAAGACACATGAAGATGCAGGTTCAAAGGGGGTGCTGTTAGGGCTTCCAGAACCAAAGCCAGGTCCCAAGGTTGTACTGGTTCTCTAAAGGGAGGCTTTAGGTGAAAAACGCCCTTCTAGAAAGTCTTGGAGAGTCTGTGTGACAAGAGTGAAGAGTCCTGGAAGCCAATGTGGAAATTAGAAATGGCAGCTAAATGAACACAAACAGTAGAGGCTGATACCCCAGATTGAAAGAGATCTGATAAATAATCTAATACCACCGAAACTGGGGCTGAAAAGGGGTCCAATTATTTGTCGATGCCCATAAGGAAAATCTTTTCCATTTCCTGAGATAGTTTAGCCTGGTGGATGATTTATGAGATGCAATAAGAATATTGCGCACCGGGGAGGAGAGGTTATCCTGTCTGGCAATCATTGGAAGTGGAGAAACCAAGCTGTCAGCTTCAGGTTTGTTAGAGTGGGGTGGGTCAGACCCTGCAGATGGGAGATGATCCTCAGAGTTGGATTGAGAATCCAAGGTCAATCTAGCAGGTGAGGCCAAAGGAAGGGGAACCAAACTTGTCGAGGCTAATATGGTGCAATGAGGATTACTTTGCTCTTTAACTGCCGTGCTTTCTTCAAAAACTGGGAAATGAGAGGTAGACGAGGGTAAGCATAAAGCAGACCAGAGAGCCAAGCGTAAACTAGAGTGTCGCTCGGTGACTGTCCCCGAGGGGGATCAAGGCAAAGTAGTTGCCGCACTTTTAGTCGAGTGGGGAGGCAAACAGATCGCATCAGCCATTGAAAATTTGTGCCGCTATCACAGGATTGAGGGACCACTCATGAGGTTGTAGAATGCACCTGCTCAATTTGTCCGCCATCACATTGGAGCTCTCAGGAATGTGCATTACAGTTAGAAAGCGGTTGGAACCTATCACCCACTGCCATATTCTCAAGGCATCTCGGCATAACGGGCAAGATCTGGTGCCCCTTGCTTGTTGATGTACCACACTACTGACATGTCTGATTGGATCGCAACAGTTCCTGAAGGAAGGATAGAGTGAAATGCTTGCAACGCTAGTAGCACCGCCCTCAGTTCCAGGACACTGATATGCAAATGCGCCTCTGTCTCAGACCAGGTGCTTTGGACAGAGTTTCCCTGACATAGCCCCACCCCATCCGTGGTCACCGTGGCTTTTGGCTGATGGTGGCTGAAGGGGCCAGACCATTGTTGGGGATTTTGAGATGTCCACCAGAGCAAGTCTTGCTAGCATCTGAGTTACACTTATCTGAAAACACAAAGGATGTTGTAGAGGGTTCCACTGAGTGAGATGTAGCCACTGAAGTCTCATGTGGAACCTGGCCAGAGGAACAATGGTAATAGAGGCTGCCATTGCCCCAAGAGTTGGAGTATGCACCGAGCAGAAGATTTGTGGTGACAGATTAACGGCTGAAACCGTTTGTCTTTATTCTTTGACGGCTGTGATCTGGAAGAGATGCTGTGCAATTTCTCATGTACAACAGAACTCCTATTAATTCTAAAGATTGTGCTGGGGTCGTGTTGAACTTCTCCCAGTTTATGATGATTCCCAGGTCCTGAGCTGTGAAGACTGTAATCCAGGGCTTCTTCCAGTAGATGCTTGGTGGGGCCGGTAAGGAGCCAGTTGTCTAGGTATGGAAATGCCTGGAATCCTTGAAGTCTCAGGTGAGCGATAACCACTGCCATGCATTTGGTGAGTACTCTGGGGGCTGTAGAAAGACCGAATGGCAGTGCTCAAAATCGGTAGTTAACTGGCTCCTATGCAGAAGCGGAGGTATCTTCTTGAGCCTTTGTCCACTTTTATATGGTAATACGCATCTATAGAGCACATCCAATAGTCTTCTTCCAAAACAGGAAGGACAGACTGAAGAGTGACCATTCAGAATTTCTCAGTTTTTGCAAATTTGTTTAGTGTGCCGAGATCCAAAAAATCAGTCTCCAGTCCCGTCTTTTTTGGCACTAAAAAGAATCTTGAGTAAAAACCAGATTCTATCTGGTCTGGGGGGACCGTTTGGATGACTTTTTTGTAGCAGCTTTCAGATTTCATGTGCTGCTGCTTCCCCCTGACTGGGTGGGACGTCAGATAAATTTCTGGGTGAAGTGGGACAGAGATGGAAGGGAATGCTAACCTCTGGATATTCTCAGTTATACCAGGAATCTGTGGTTATAGTTCGCCAGACAGTAGGGTATAAGGAAAAACTACCCTGACTGCTTCCAGAGGTGAGCAGTCGGGCAACGCTTCAGGAGCACTGGTAGGGTTGCCCAGGGAAAGAATCTCTTGAACCCTGGTTTCGTGGACCTCCCCTGCTCCGAAAGGGGCATTTTCCATTAGAGTTTCCCCCTCTGCCCTTAGAGGAGAACTCAGCAAGTGCATCACAGAAAGAGCCCTGTGATTTTCTGGGCTCTGATTTCTGTAGTAGAATTGTCGAGAGGTGGAGAGTCAGACACCAACGGCAGACAGGGTCTTACCATCTTGTTCGCACCTTGCCAGCATATCCTTAACCTTTGGGCCAAACAATGAAGAGGTCTCGATGGGGGCATTCATAAAGGAAGCCTTAAAAAAGTCCACAAAGTCGCAAAGGCGGATCCAGGCGCGCCATCTCATGACTATGCCTGCGCCTGCCATTCTAGCCACTCCTTCCATTGCGTGTGAAATGAGGCACATGGAAGAATTGGATATAGATTCCAGGGTCACTATCTGAGAGGCTACCTTGTTGCGCACCTCATCAGAAACAGCTCCTGCCAAGGTTTCAGACAGATGGTTGATAAGGTCCCTCTGGAGCCCCGTAAAGTGTGCCAGGTAGTTCAAGGACCTTACAGTGAAGGTCGATGAAGCAAACACACGCTTCTCTAGTCTGTTTACCACCCGCGACTCCTTGTTGGGCAGATGGACAGTCTCTGCCAAGTCTTTTTTGGTTGCAGCCGCCACCACCATGGCATCTACTGAAGACCTTTGGACCAATGAGGATGTCCAGCAGGGGGAGATATAATTCTGTCAGGCCTATGAGGTATAGCTTCCAAAATGTCAGGAGCCTTCCATGCATGCTGGATGATGAGCTGGACAAGATCATAGGCCAGTGGGGTAAACCCAGGGGGTAGGGGGCCAGGCACGAAAGGCCTGCAGGAATATGGATTCCCCTGAGGAAGGGTTGGAGGATTTCCAGGTCGCCCCTCTGTCTTAGGCTCTCGAGGTCACCAAAGGACACCTCATCAGAGGGTGACCGTGGGGACCCTTCCCAGTCATCTAAGTCCGTATCTTTGGTTAGAGACTCATCAGTGGAGTCCATGTGCTTCCTCTTGCACAACGCCTTGCAAAGGACTTCCTCAGTGGGGAGTTCTGGGGAAGACTGCAAGGAGGGGATCTCCTGTGGGAGAGAAGCCTGAGGCCCTTCTACCCGGGGTGCAGTAGTTGTGGCTTGCGACAGCTGTGGCATAGAGGGGGGAAAGGACTTCAAGAGGGATGTTTTGCCAGCAGAGACAAGTGCCCTCTCCATGGCCTGAAGGCCGGACCGTCCAAAGAGGGATGGGAGCCCAGAACAGAGCACGACAACCTTGGGACCAGGGTCACACCCTGCTCCGATGAGCCGACCCCCCCCAGACCAGGAGTCTCCAGAGGGCTGTGGATCGTGAGGGGAGGAGGATTCCTGGAGGGTGCCATAGAAAAAATTGGTGAACCAAGAACGCCTGCCCCAACGGAACAGCCGCTTGCCTGAGAAGGACCCGGTGCCCAGTGTACAGAGGGCCACTGTTGGTTTCAAAGAAAGGGAAGCTGCTGTTGGAGGAAGGGGCTTCAATGCTTCCCTGGAAGTCGAAGGAAGGTGGAGTCTGTGGAGAAATATAGTCACCTGCAAGAGGAAGCGCAGCTTTAGATGGATTAAAGAATCCCCTGGCCACAAGCAACTGATCGACAAGCCGTAACGGATCCTGTTCTGAGAGGCTCCTGGTTGACCTCAGACACCTGATGGAGATTTTGCCTTGTCCAAAAAGGGGCTGTACTGACTTCCCACAACAGGATCTATGGAGGGAGAGTACTTAGTTCTGGTGAGTTCATGTAATGTAGAGCCTGGAGGAGAGGGTGTCTGCACAGAGGAGAATGGTGCTGAGGGTATCTGCACTGACAAAGGTGGTGCCATAGGCATCTATGGTGTTTGCACCATGAAGGGCGGTGTGGCAAATGTCTGCACCAATGAATACGGTGCCACTGAAGAACCGGTAATAGTGCAGAAAGTGACTGCACCAAGCAGATCAGTGTCGACGGCGTCTGCACTGTAGAGGGCAGTATTCCTGAAGCTGACTGCATCAGCAAGGACGGAGCCAAAGGAGTCAGCACCAACAGTGCCGAAGGAGACTATACCTGTAAAGACAGTGCCAAAGGAGTCTGCACTGACATCAGCGGTGCTGAAAAACGCTGTGACAATACTGTCGGAGCCGTGAGTGTCAGCACCGGGAACTCCAGTGCCGGCGAAGAAGACATAGCTGGAGTGAGAGCAAATTGGGGTGGTGCAGAGGCTGGGGCCAAAAGGACCACAGATGGCATTGCCGGGCACAAAGTTTTCACCTTTTTGTGAGTAGACTCCTTGTGGTCTCCAGAAGGAAACTAAGTGAGCGACCTCGAAGAGAAGAACCCCTCTTACGGGGTTTAGGAGGAGGGGGTGAGCCCGCCGACCCAGAGATAGCCTCACAGAAAGGAGATTTAAGGAGGCCTTTTAGTAGAAATTTGTTCTTCCTTTCATTCAGAGTCCTAGTTGAGAAATTTCTACAAATCCCACACGGGGCTACACTGACAGCTGGGGAACATTCAGACAATAAACACACAAGTCATGACCATCAGAAAGCAGTAACTTATGGCCGCATTCTGTACATTGTTTGAAACCAACACTACTTTTCTTATCCAACATTGTAATACCAAGGGAAAAACTAAGATACTACTAAAAAATTATGAAACTACCCAGAAGGGTGAGAAAGGGACAGGAAGAATTACCAACGATGGTAATGGATAATTACCTCAAAAGTAAGAAAAAGGACAGAATATACTATAGAGAAAGTCTCAAAGTTGCAATAGGGTAAGAAGATAGTGAAGAATTGAAAACATTCTATACACTAATAGAAAAACTTCAACAAATTGAACAATTAGCTGAGAGAAGGCTTGACACTGCTGTACAGCAATTCCGAAAATGAGATCAGAGGTAACAGGGAGCAGAGCATTGTGGATAGGATCTTGGCTCGAGAGGTTTTGGCTGACGCAAGCTTGGTATAAGGCCGGCTCGGTTCAGAGGACAGAAGCGATAACCCATAAGGATGAAACTAAGATTATCAGATCATTAGTTACCAGTTGTATCCGCTCAGTCCTCCAGGAGCCTAGGCTGGGGGGGAAGGAGGGTGAGATTTAAGAAAGAAAGCAAGATGGACAACACACATGGAACTTTATGGTGAGTACATAACTTCTTTATGTGATATTGTTCTATCTCGCCTTCATTCTTAACCGGTTGGACAGCTTCCCTAGCACCATCTTTTAGGTGGCTCAAGGGAGAAAATTCTTCAGAACAGTGGACCCAAAAGAGGCCCTGTTCCTGGAGCCCAAATCCACTTTGTAATGAGTGATAAAGGTATGAGGCTTTGCCCATGTTGCTGCAGCATAAACAGTGTCAATTGGTAGTCTAGCCCAAAAGGCAGAAGTTGCTGTGGCTCTTGTAGAATGACCTTTTACTTTATAGGAGAGGTCTTTGTTCTGTTCTGAGATTTGTAAGCAAAGTAATACAATCTGACAGCCATTTTGAACGAGTGACTTTAGATACAAGAGCACCTTTTTTAGGGTCTGAAAATGATACAAATAATTGGTCATACTTTCTGAAGTCTTTTGTCCTATGTAAGCAGAAATGTAATTGTCTATGTACATCTAGTTGGTGCAACATGCATTATGTTGTGTTGCCATAGTTGGGGGAAAAGGACTGGAAGTTCTATGGATTAGTTCAAATTAGATTCTGAGCACACTCTGCATAGGAAGGATGGGTTTTTTCATAGGGATACTCTGTCTTTGTGGAAAAGCATGTAGGGGGCTTTATAAATAATGCTTGTAGCTCTGAAACTCTTCTAGCTAAAGTGAAAACTACAAGTTAAAAACTTAGATCACAGAATGATGCAAGTTCTAAAGGGGAAGAATCAAAAGGGATAAAACAAAATTCAGGTCCCATGGTGCTGGAGAGGCTTTAACGGGCGGTCTTAACAAAACAGTGCCCAGCTATCTCAAGTTGCCAGGCTGATGGGTGCAGAGAAAATCTTCCTCCAACTGCATCCATAGGTAAGCAATCAGATGTCCCTTCAGGAATGCTGATAGGGCTGACCAGAGAAAGACTCCCTGGAACCCTGGTTCTGCAGGCCACCTCTCCCTCTAGGGTGGTGTTTTCCATTTGAACAACCCACTCTGCCACAAGGAGAGTCTATTCCATGTGCGTCCAGGAAAGACTTCTGGGACTTTTTGAACCACATCTTTCCATTCCTCAAATTCCTGGAATATGCTCGCTGAGGAGTAGAAAAATGTATGCCAACAGCAGACAGTCTTTCCATCTTTCTCACACCTGGATAAAGTTTCCTTAACCTTGGGGCCAACAAAGATGATCTGTCCAAAGGAGCACTGACGAAAGAAGACTTGAATGGCTCCGCAAACTCACAGGGCATCCAAGCATGTCAAATAGCAACACCTGATCAGGCTGACCTGGTCACCCCTTCAGCTGCATGTGCAACCTTGGGGCCAACAAAGATGATCTGTCCAAAGGAGCACTGACAAAAGACCTGAATGGCTCTGCAAACTCACAGGCGCATCCAAGCATGTCAAATAGCAACACCTGATCAGGCTGACCTGGTCGCCCCTTCAGCTGCATGTGCAATGAACCGCATGGACGAATTAGATATAGACTCCAAGGGTAGCTAGTTGGGAGGCCACTTTTTCCTGGACCCCCTCAGCCACAGCTCCTGCCAGGGTATCTGATAGCTCCTTGACCCACCTTCCCTTTGGAGCCTAGTAAAATGTTCCATAAAGTTCAAGGACCCAATAGTAAAGGTCAACGATGCATAGTCCCCAGCCAGAGTACTCGTGGGTGGTCCAAGGAAGGATATTCTTTAGTGCAGTGAAGCCAAAAACTGTCCTATTTCTTAATAAAGGACGTCTAACTTGTTCAACACTCTTACCTTTGTAACTCATTACCATGTAGCAGCTGTACAGGTATCAGCTATTGATGCTTTGGACCAAAAAAACATAGCTTTGGTGGAGTAAGCTTTAGGATGCTTGGGTAATGAAAAGTCCTTTACTCTTGTAAACTAACACAATGAAATTAGCGAACCATCTGACCATGATTTTTGACACTGCTTTGACCAATTTAGCCTTGGAAAGAGAAACCAATTTAACTTTTTTTTTGGTATTTAATTCTGTGAAAGTAAAATCTTGAGTTAACGATGAACATCTAATAAATGGAAACATGTATTCTCCCATTACAAAAATTTGGGAAGACTACTGACTGGTTACTATTCGCTTGGCACTACTTTATGCAGGAAGGGTTAGTCTGAAGGGATATGGCTGTCGCTGTGAAAAAATTCGGTAAGGTTGTTGGAAAGAAAGTGGGTGGACCTCAGAAACCCATTTAGCTGATGTAATGGCGACTAAAAAGTGTTTAAGGATAAATACTTACTTCCGCACTGGCTGAAGGCTTAAAGAGGCTGAATCAAGGGTTGAAGGGAAAAAAAGAGTAAGGTCCCAAGGAAGAATGGGATTCCTTAACAGAGGCTGAAGCAGCAAAGTACCTTTATAGGCCTTGCACAATTTCAGGGAAGCTAAAGAAGAATGCTGTTTGCCTAAGTGAAAATTTTTGATACTGCAGCCTGCTGTACCGCAACTGTCAATTAGCCCCATTATTTAGACTGACTGGAATCCATGCTAAAAAGGGGTCTAGATATCTTATTGGCCCAGATGGAAAATCTTTTCCCACTTGCTCTTATAAATCTTCCTGGTACAGCCTTTTTGAGATATCGGAACGTGGTGAACGGGAGAAGAAAGCCTGAAGTTTGCAGCCATTAACTGAAGTGGTGAAACTATGCAGTCATCTTGAAAAATTGCATGTCCATGAAATGAAAAGTGGATAAGGGAGAGAGAAGGTCTCAGAGTACAATCTAGCACTCAGGGAGGATGAAATAGTAATGTCACAGGAAGGGAAACCACACTTAAGAGGCCAGAATGGGGAAGTGAGGAGAACCTTGCTCTTCTGCTTTATTACCTTCTGAATAAACATGGGCAATGAGAGGAGCTGGAGGGAAGGCATATAGCAGACCTGAGGGCAAACCGCAAACTAGTCTCTCCATGCCTCCACCTCAGGAAGAATTACTGCAAAGTACCTGCTGCAACTGGCATGGAGAGGAAAAGCAAAGAAGTTGTGGCATTGACCCCAGTGGCAAAAATTAATTTCCATCACAGAGACCACTTACTCAGTTTGTCTGCTAGCACATTTGTTTTCCCCCGAATATTCACTGCCAAAAGAAAGCGACTGGAAGAGACCACCTATCCTCCAAAATCTCACTGCCTGCCTGTATAGTGAGTATGACCAGGTTCCTCCATTTGCAGATGTACCAGATCAGAGATATTCGTTATCCAGAATAGCAAACATCCCTAGAACATCTTGAAATACCTACAATGCCAAAAGGACTGCTCTCATTTCTAGGCTATTGATGCAAAGACTGGTCTCTGCTGGGACCACATGCCTAAAACTGTTCTTCTAAAGTAGTGCCTCCCACTTGGGAGGCATCTGGGGTCACTGTGGCCTTGCGTGCAGTCCAACTAAAGAAGCAGACCAGAAAGACTTATGCATGAACCCAGCAGACATTCATGATGCAAATGGGTGTCAGTGGATGGTGTCTTATTGACCACTGTATCACTACATCCAGTGCAGTACCCTCATAGTATCATTGGCTTGCGTTCACATTACTAGTGAAGTTGTCATCAACCTCAGTAGTTAAGGTTAATTTGGCTGGAGGTGAAAGGATATGCAACACTTGCTTTCATTAAGTGTCCACTCTTATCTGTGATAGTTGCTATCTGTGTTCTGGTATCTAGACGGGCATTAATTTACTCCAGTTTACAATGGGCAGAGCTGAGACTTTGTGTTGTTTATAGTCATGCCTATCTGGAGGCGTAGGTGGAGCAGGCAGTCCCTGGCTTGAATCAGAGGCTTGGTGGAAGGAGATAGGAACTAGTAGTCTAGATAAGGAGACACCTGGAAGAGGTGCAACCACTGCTATACACTTTGTGAATACCCATCCTTTGGAATTACTCCTCTGTCATGAGGGGATCTTTCTCCATCTTAGGAAGAATCCTTGCTTCTTCCTGAACCATTCTTCTGTTGCCTCTCTGGTTTCAAGAGAGGGTCCTCTGAGGGGTAGAAAAATGGATTACCATGGCAGATAAGTCTTTCCATCTTGTTCATTCAGATTCTCTCCTTCACTTTAGGGAAAAAGTAAGATCAAAGGGAGCTGATGAACTAAGACTTTTGAAGGGCTCTACAAAATCAAAGGCAGATCCAGGTGTGCCTTCTAACAGTTACTCCTGAACTTGCCGCTCTAGCAGCTCCTGAGGCATGAGAGGGTGTATGGACTGACTAATGGACCAAGTCCCACAACATTCATGTGGTATCTCAAGTGGAACTATTGTGATTTAGAAGCCACCAACTCTAACAAACTGAGAATCAATCTTGTCTGGGGAAGGGGATGTTGGACTACCTGAGAGGCATTTATTATGAAGGGCAGCACCCTGGCCTTGGTAAGTTTGAAAATTTGAAGAACTGTATTGATACGCATCCTATAAACTATCTGCTGCATAGGACACAGTTGGGTTTTTGCTTGATTTACTGTGATCTCTGATAGATCTGTGAGACAAAGTAGTAGAGCCTGTTGTATCAACAGATCCCTGGAAGTAGCAATTAGGAGCAATTGTCTACACATCTGAAGGCCTGAATCCCTTACAGTTGCAGGTGAGCTGCTATCACCACTATAATCTTGATTAACACCCAGGGTGCTATGGTGAGACCAAGAGGCAGTGCTGTAAACTGAAAATGGACTGGCTACTAACTAGAAACAGAAATCTTCTGGACTGCCTCTAATTATAGGATAATTCTGGAGAGCTATACAGCACATCTAATCACCTTTCCTCAGAGATATTGACTGTACTGTGACCATCCTGAATTTTCCGTCACAAACTAAGGTGGCATAAGTTCAAAACTGGTCTGAGGTTCCTTGTCTATAGAACTAAAAAGGCCCCGGAATCAACTCTGGATCATAACTGGCCGGAGGGGTGGGACCTGTTGGATGACTTTCTTCTAGAAAGTTTGAAACCTATGTTGCTGCCGATTCAAAATGACTAGGTGGAACACTGGGAATCCAACTCTTTTTGGAGGCTATCAAACGGGAATGTAGCCTATGGTGATCATCCTTAGCACCCAGGAATCATATGTAATGTTCTGCCAGGCTTATGGACATTTGGTTAAGCACTCTTCCTACTGCCTCCAGACTGTGGCAGTCAGGTAACCATTCAGATGGGCTGACAGGGTTTCCTGGTGAAGGGATCAGAAAAACCTGATCATGCTGTTCACCTCTGGGCAACATCCATTTGAGTTACCTCCCTCTCTGCCTCGGGGGAAGGGGGTCGTCTTAGAGAGTCTCTGTGATAACCCTTTGGTTCCAGGAACAGGACCTTTGAGGGGTAGAAAAATGGATTCCTGTATCAGACAGGGTCTTACCATTCTGCTCACTCCTAGTAAGAGTTTAACTTTTGTTCCCAAACAGGGTAGATACATTGAATGGGGCATTACAAAATGTCTTGAAGCTTTCCATGAAATTGCAGAGATACATCCAGGCATGATGATGCATGGTAATGCCCGTGTCTGCTGCTCTAGCTGTACATCTGTTGCAATAGAAAGCAAGCACGTGGGCACATAGGCATATTTGAAGAAGTGACATGTAGAGCAGACAACTGGGTATCCACTGTTTTTGGAACATCCGGTGGTTAAGTTACCTGAGAGGGACTTGGAAATCTTCTCTGACAGGTTCCTCTGAAAAATTAGATATGTGCAAGATAATTCATTGCTCAGAGTGTGAAAAATCATGAAGCACAAGTCCATTTTCCTGGTCTGCCCAATGCTGTTGACCCTCTGTTTGGGGGGGTGAACAAATCACTTCAGACAGTTCTGTTTTTGTATCTGCTGATACTAACCACGGCATCAAAAGTTAGTCCTTTAGTCCAATGATTCCTTGTCTTTTGTAGCCACTAGAACCCTGTTAGGCTTTTTGGGGATGGGCTGCACTGTCAGGATCCTTCCATGCCTGCTGTGCCATAAAAGCTATGACAGCATCCACAGGGGGTACCACCAGAGACACAGATGAGCTGCTACTGAAAGCTTTAAGGAACAGATTCATCTGGGGAAGAGTTTCAGTGGGCCAACCCCCTCTGCTTCATTAATTCTAGGATGTCACTAAATTGAATCCTGTAGATCCTCCTGGAAGACTTCACCTTCATCCAAATCTGTGTCCTCACTGAAAGACTCAGGAGAGGAGTCTAGATGCTTCCATTTGCATGTCTGTTTCCTAGGAGCTTGTTTCTGGGTTGCATCTGGAGAAAGTTCAAGAATCAAGACTGGGAACTTGAGTGTCAAGTAGCCTTGACTGTCCTACATCAAAATGAGAGGAATTAGTCACAGGATCCATTGGGAATCGGGACAGATCTTAACTACACCTCAACTGGATTCTTGGTCCAGCCACATCTTTGAAACCAGATTCTGCGACTGGAACAGAGGAAGTGCTCCCCCTATACAAGATCTCAGGAACTTTTCCTGGTCCAGAGATCGTCTCAGATCCAAGCTACCTAGTGCAGAGTCCACAAGAGGAGGAGACTGTTCCAAAAATTAGAAGTTATGTACTCACCATAACGTTCCATCTGAGTAGGTGTATTCATTTGTCTGCAACCTGTGGGTTATGGATCCGATATATCTGGATCCGAACCGCATGGTTATCCAGCTATGATCCAAGCCTCTCTCCCTCCTCCTCACTAATGCCTGCTCTACCCTCATGACCTCTGATGAGTTTTCGAAAGCTCTGCTAAAGCAAACCTCAATAAGGAACAAGGGTAAGGAAGGGAAACTGGAAGGTAGGGGGGAGGGAGAGATGGATGGTGCAGATGAATACAAGAGACTAGATGGAACGTTATGGTGAGTACATATATTCTCTCTAAAATCTAGGATATTCATTTGTCTGCAACCTGTGGACAAGTCCCCAGCTACCTGAATCTTTGACCCTCATAAGGATATTATTCCAGACACTGGCAGGAATAAGGATGCTCTACCTCTACCCCTAGATGCAGACTTATAGTGTAGAGAAGCCAAATGGCTGAGATATGATGCTTGCTAGAATGCTCAGAATATATCCTAGAGGGAAGGCTGCCCCTTGAAGGCTGCCGAGGTAGATATGGGCATGTTGAATGGGCTTGAACAACTTCCTGGTGTGTGGCCCTGAAAAATGCTGATGAATCCAATGCCAGACTGTGAAATCCAAAATGAATTGAAACTTTTGAATTTTACTTTGCCTAAATTGAATTCTGCAAAGGAAATAAACAGCTTTAGCTATTATGTTGCCTAAAACCAGCTGTGCTGATGAACATCTAGTTGCCCGAGCTGTTATTCCTTTGTTTCATACTTAGGGAAAACAGGGAGAGGTTAATGGGGTGGAAGAAAACAGGGGAGTAAAATGATTTTAGCTGGGGCCAGGTTGGTTTGCTGGAGGAAGGAAAGGAAAATACCAAGGAAGGGTTGGTCCGTGATAGGACATGAAAAGGAGAAACTCTCTTGGCTGATGGCTAAAGGCTGTCTCACTCTTGGCTGATGTAATGGCTACCAAAAAAGCGAGGGCTGTAAACAAGAATTTGAGATCCACTGAAAGCCGGCTCAGAAAGGGGGAGCGGAGGGAACCTTTTGATATGAAGGAAAAGGAAAGGAGGAAGAAATGCTTTGCTTGGGAACTGAGAGAGAAGTTAGACTTAAGAAATGTTTTGCATGATTAATTGCCAGTTGAACTTTGACTGTGGAACTGCTGCCAGGATCACCGTGATTAGAGAGGTTAGAAAATCCAAGCACACCAGGAAAGGCTGGCACCATCATTAAAGAGAGAGGTTAGGAAAATCAAGCAGCTTAGGGAGGAATACCGGTAAGCCTGAAGCCTCACCGCCGCCCATCACAGCCACCAAAATCCATTTGCTTCGTAAAC
The DNA here is from genome assembly GCF_019279795.1 of Protopterus annectens. Taxonomy (NCBI): domain Eukaryota; kingdom Metazoa; phylum Chordata; order Ceratodontiformes; family Protopteridae; genus Protopterus; species Protopterus annectens. The sequence continues at coordinate 1,208,752,704 of NC_056739.1, read as the reverse complement.
CTTTCTAGTGGATGGTTTATGAGCCACCAACTGGAGCAGCCAATGGAATCCATTCAGGTTGTCCATCCAGAGTGAGAGTGGATAGAGTGGATGGGCCGTCAGATCCGGAATGGGAGGGTTCGTCAAGGAGGATGGGATTGGAGAGATATCAGATCCCTAGGAAGAATCTGTCAAGGAGAATCATTCGCAATGAGACCCATTCTGAAACCCAAGAGGTCGAAGCCAGAATGGAGCAATGAGAATCATTCTAGGACCCACCCGAGGAAGGCCGGGTGAAGAAGCATGCACCAAGCAACTCGTGGGAGGCCTAGAAGCAAAAAAGTCCAAGCAGGGTTTTTGAGGGCCTTCTTGGGTCATGACGGAGGAGGAGGCATGGGCCTGCGTTCGCTACTGAACAGGTGTTTGAGGGAGAAGCAAAGATCGCATGAAGGGGACTGAGCGCGTCGAGTGCTGTTCCGCGGAATGATTTGCTAGAGACTCGTATTGGTGGTGAATTGCCCATTTGACCTTGTCCCATGGGCTGTTGATTCGTGAGGGGTAAGAATGTGTCTTGCTTGGCATTTAAATTGAGATGAGAGACATATTTCCCTAAATGCCTGTGTTCCCAAGGAGAGGGTAAAGACCCTCCCTAGCTAGAACATGTACCAGACAACAGACATATTGTCCGATCATGAATCAGTATTGTTCCTGAGGGAAGAAAGTCCGTGCCTTGGGCTGTCCGAACCATAAAGTGCTCCCATCTCAGAACATCAACATGCAATAAGGGCGAGGGGAAGAACACGCCTTGCGACCCTGCACCAAGATCGAGACACCCACCAAGAGGCGGAGGCCCGTGGCTTACCCGGGCCTTGAGAGTCGCTTATGGGATGGGTACTGGGGAGAGGGAGAGTACCCACACCACTAGGGAAGCCCCACCAGGGAATGCGCATTGCTGAGCCTGGGATGGATGGGAGAGAGATCGGCAGAAGCCGGACCCTAAGAAGAGCCCACTGAGAAATAGCGCAGAGAGAACATGAATGAAGGGAAGAAGTGCTATCGCTGCAGATTTAGAGAAACTCCGCGGTGACCAACTCTGGCAGCTACAGAAATGGTAGTCTGGAGCTGAGCAGGTGACACTGAGTTTTGAATTGTAACTCTGAGTGAGATGGCTCAAGAAATGCTTAGGAGTCTAATCTGGCCCCTATGAAATGCCTGAGAGAAGTAGATGCCTTGTTGGGAAGGTTGGGTAGGAGCCACCCGCCCAGAAAGGGAAGGGCCTGGGCAGTGACCAGAAGGTGGTCTCTTCACCAGCCCCGTGTGGGCCTGTTGAGGCGGTAGGAAGGGGATTAAAGGGGACGAGCCCCCTGTACCCTGTGAAGCCTCAGGAGGCTGAGGTACCTCCTGGAAGTACCCCCCAAAAACACCCTGGGGTAGTCCTTGAGATCTACTCCGAGAGCCGAACTGGTGGCCTTCTCCCAGAAGGAGAGAATAGGTAACTTCTGGACCATTCTGTCTCTTTGGGGACTGCCAGATTCATCCTGAGGTCTAGGATTGGTCTTTGTTCCCCCAGAAAGAAGCACTAGTAGAACCCGAGAGTAGGAACCCTGGGGGAATGGGGCTGGGGGAAGATTTAGATCTAGGAGTTGGTCTCTAGCAGATGGCTTTTTTTGGCACTAAAAAGATCCTTACTAGACCCTGATCCCGGCTGGTCTGGACTACATCTTGGAAGGAAAAAGAATCTCCTGATGGCCAATTTCTACCCCAGGCCTCAGCGGTCGGGACCGGTGGTATCCCATGGAGCTAGGTGCCCAGAAGGTGGGCTGCCTTCCAGAGTAGAGCAGTCCCGGAGCCTTCCAGAACCCCTGGAGCCTGATGTTATGGACTTTCCCTGGACGAAGTTTCCTCCTCTGCCTCCCCCTCTAGGCGTCCCAGAGAGTCCTGGCAACCCTCAGGTTAGCCGGTCGGAGCAGAGCTGGGACTGCTCACGACTTCCGGTTGGTAGTGCAGAGTTCTGACCCTTCTTCTCCCTAGAGCCCTCCTCTGCCACCTCAGGCCTGCGGAAGGACTGGGCGGCCCGAGAGCGTCGACTTCTGAACCACTCCGGGCCACGACTCTTGGTTCCCTTTGGTTCCTAGAATAGCGCCTCTGGGGTGGTTAAAAGCGATCAACAGCTCAGACAAATGCGCGGTGGCGACCGTCGCCTGGGTTCTAGTGACCCAACGCCATAAGCAAACACAAAGGAAGATGAATTAAAGGCCACGAGATATTGTGACTGACGAATAGCTAGCCAGGAGAGTGGAGTGCAAGGGGACTGCCTCCTCTCTGCCCCTACTCTGAGGATACAGCAATAGTCCTTGGGAGAGTAGCCGAAAGAAGTGTGCCAAATGACCTAAGCGCCTTCCATCTTGGTGGAGTGCAGAACTCTGTCCTTCCCTCCGGCCTCCCATCATCGAGATAGGGGATGCAGCGCCATTCTTCTGGTGATCTCAAGAACATGTCCCTCTTTGTGTACCGCTGTTCAGCTAGCATCTACAGAGGCTTAAACATCCGGGCCGCCTCCCCCGGGAGACCGAGGCTCCAGACCTTGTGGGTGTCTTTTTGAGGTCCCTGGGCTCCCGGGGTGTCCGGTTCCATCCATCGCCTGGGCATCTTGGCTCCAGAGGTGCGGCGAGGGACCTGGCCAGAGGTCGGAGGGCGGGCCCAGATCCAAGAACGGACTTCGTCCTCGGAACGGTACCTCCTTCCACCCCTCCCCCAATAACGAGACAGGTCCACCAGGGGTTCGGAGTGAGGTAGATCAGCATTTGTGAGCCCTTCCCCTTCCAAGGAACCGTCCATTCAGTGGGGGCCGGAGGGGAGTCAGACCTGCCCAATTTTGCGGTCTATCCATGGCCTCCTCAAGGGGCTGTCAGAGGGAATCGGATGGGGAACAGCAGGGGGCTCCGTGGGAGCGCTGTGGGGAGGCGTCCTGCCCCAGGGGGCGGATGGTGGAAGCCTGGCCCAGTGCAGGCCTCCCGGGGCGGGCTGTCCCAGGAGTGTGAGGTCGAGGAGACCCTCAACAGAGGGATCAACTTGGGGAACAGCCGAGGGCCAGGCCTGATCAAAGGGCCCGACAATGGAAAGGTGCAGAGCTGAAAACAGGATGGCCGAGCCCAACAGACTGGTCGAGACCGGACAGTGCTGGCCGACACCCTCTGCACAGAGGAGCGGCGGCCCGACCCGACCGCCCGGATCCGGATCGAAGGAAGGATCGAGCCTTTCGAGGCAGGCGGGATCAGAGCTACTCATACCTATCGGCTCCGACCCCCCCCTCCGAAGGAGCTTTCGGCTCCAGTGGCTCGGATCCGGCTCGATCCTAGGCTTAGGAAGGGTGTTGACTGATCCAGATGGGGCGGCTCCGGTGGATCGATGCCCTCGGGCGAGGATGCTGCCCGCTCCCTCGATAGCGGATCGTCTCAAGACAGCTCCTCCTAGGTCTGACTGAGGAGCTAGAAGGTAAGGTGGGCATGCCCGATAGCCTCTGCCAGAGGGCGCTCGGAATCCCGGGAGAGGACCCGGTGAGGAATCCGAGGGACGAGGAGCCGATCCAGGCCAGGTGCCTCCGACAAGAGCAGGGGCGACGCTCTCCTGGCGGGAATGCGGGGGAGTCACCGGGAGGAGCAGGAGGGGTCACCCTCTCCTCCGGTCCAGCAGAGACCATCAAGGAAGGGAGCCGGTGAAGGGTCCGCAGGTAGGAGACCGCCACAGGAGGAGAAGCCCAGGTCCCGAAGGAAGCGGACAGGAGCCCGGAGCCAGGCGCAAAAGACTGAAGGTGACCAGCTGAAGCCCTCGAGCCTGAAGCATTGCCTGGGGTTGAACAGAGCACAGGCAGGCCAACCAGATGTGAGGTGTTCCAGCCTTGAGTCTCAAGGACACAGGGCCGCCACCAGCCCGAGTTACCTCCGCAGCCACACACACCCTGGGGAAAACCTCAACTTCAGCTGTTCAGGACAGATCTATAAACTATGGAAAAGTTACAGAACTGGAAGAACAAAGAAAGACAACTACAGCTTGCGCACTCACATTGCCAGGGGGCCAATAATAGTACTACTGAAAATTAAATTAAACTAAATTTAACCAAAAATAACAGGAAACCAGAGCCATTCACACAAAAAAGCTTAAAAAACACAATCTAAAACTGAAAGGGACACATAAAATGATCTACACAAATTAATACTGAAGCTTACCAGTTACCATAACAGGAAAACCCAACAAAAATTATACTATGAGGTGAGATAATAAAGGGTAAACCTGAATTCTCTGAACAAAAATTTAAAGAAACAAAAATTCCATGCCCGGTTAAAAATAGTCTTAAACAATCCAGCTGTCAACACTTGCAGATAGTGAATATCCTACTTCAGATCTTCAGATTGACTCTTGCACAGAGAACCCGACAATGATATTCCAGCTCCAAGACTCATCTTAAGCTGAAAGAATCAGAGCCAAGAGAGTAAGGGATGTAGTCAACACAGAAATACCCTGAACTGCCAGATCCTGCTGATGTGCACCAGAATGGCTCAGATCTGTGTGAACTGGATCCAAAGAATAAACTGGTACTGGAGAAAATGGTAAAGGGGTCAATAGGCCTGATCCTGGAACTTCTCTGGAGATGGTGAAAGGAGGGATCCCAATTGGATCAGTGGGATCACAATTGGATCAGTGTCCTTATCATACAAAAGTAGAAGTTATACCTTACCATAACAACATTCCATCTGCGTTGTCAATCTTTCCTAATCTACAACTGTGGGCACTGTTCCAAGCATCAGAACAGACTCAGCCATTACTCCATCTCACTCCTTCCAAAAACTCTCGAGCTCAGCTCTACTCACAATGCATGATGCTCCTCAAAATTACCTCAGATCGAGTTTGCAAACTATATTGACAGACAAGAAATAATAGATAAAAGACAATATCCGAGTCCCTATTATGAAGTCAGTCTTTCAGAATATTCGAGCCAGCGATGAGTTCTAAAGACAGGGGGAAGAAGGGAGGGAATGTCAACTATTAGTGAAGATCAACACCACAGATGGTACGTTATGGTAAGATACAACTTCTTTATCTGATGTTGTCGATCTTCACATAATCCTTGACTGTGGGACAGAGTCCCTAGCTACCTGAATCTTGGAAGGTAGCAGGAAAGAATATTCCTGAGCACCATCGAGCTGAATGATGCGTGTCCCCTAGAGACTTGGTGAGCTGAATGATGCGTGTCCCCTAGAGACTTGGTCCAGTCTGTAATGAGTTAAAGATATGAGGATATGCCCATGTTGCTGCTGCACAGATATCATCTAAAGAATCTCTGGCATGAAAAACTGATGCTGCTATATCTCTTGTTGAATATGCTTTTACAGGTCCTGGTGGGTGGAGTCCCCTTCTGTTGTAAACAAAGATAATACAGTCCTTAAGCCATTTACCCAGGGTAACTTTAGATACTGGACTGCATAAAGAAACTGTAGAAGAAAGCAATAAATAGTTGGTCAGATTTTCCAATATCCTTTGTTCTGTGAAGGTTGAAGTGCAATTGTCCATGTACACCTAGTAAGTGTCGACAGTATTCTCCTTTATTGGAAAAATTAGGAAAGAGACTGGGAGATATAAACTTTGATATTTGGCTTGGAAACAACCTTTTTACCAAAGGATGGATTTCTCCGGAGGGAGAACCTGTCCTTATGAAATATCAAGTAAGGGGTTTTGCAGTACAAAGCTTGCATTTCCAATATTCTTTTGGCAGAAATAACAGCTATTAAAAATAAGGTTTTCCAGGACAAGAATTTTAAGTCACAAGTTGAAGGTTGAAAAGAGGAGAAGTAAGACTGCAGTACCAAATTCAAATCCCATGGGGCAGAAAGTTCTTTATATGGAAATCTAAGCCTTAAAGTTCCTTTCAAAAAAAGCTTTACAAAGTCTGTGACAAGTGATGAACCACTGAAACCAATATGGAAGTTAAAAATCACAGCCAGATGCACCCGATCATAGAGGTTGATGAGCAAGAGTCATACAGTAAGGCTAAGAAGTCTACAACGTCAACAGGTGCTGAATATGGGTCAAGATTACAGTCTAGTGACCACTTAGTAAACTTTAGCCACTTGTTATGGTACAATTTTGTAGTTGAAGGCTTGTGATGGGCTAGAATGATGTGCTGAAACAGGGAGGGATGCCTGGCAATCACAGGAACTGAAGAAGCCATGCAGTGAGATTGGGATGTAGATTTGGATGAACTAGTCCCTCTGGGTGGGACAACAGGTCTGGAGCTGGGTCCAGTATCCAGGGTTTCCAAAGCAGATGAGGCCACAGGAAGGGAAACCAGACCTGTTGAGGCCACAATAGGGCAATAAGAATTATGTTCAATATGGTGGCTTTATTTAAAAACTTACATGTCAGTGGAAAAGGTGGAAAGGCATATAATAGATCGGGGGGGGGCAATAATGAAGGACAGTGTCTATGGGTGACTCCCCTGGAGGGAGGAAAAGGGCAAAGTAACTGCTGCACTTGTTCAGACAGATCACAGGAAGGTTAGCCCCAGTGACGGAATATCTTGTCTATCACTGCTGGATTGAGAGACCTCTTGTGAGGCACAAGGAAGGTTCTGTTCAATTTGTCCACAACCATGTTGGAGCTCCTTGAAATGTATGTGGCTATCAGAAAGCAGTCGGAGGAAATTGCCCATTACCAAACTCTGAGCGCTTATCGGCAAAGAGGGTATGACCTGGTTTCCCCTTACTTGTTGATGTACCAGACTACAGACACAGTCGGTCTGCATTTCAATCATACCCAAGGAGAGGGCATCCTGAAATGCCTGCAATGCTAAAGCACCACACTTCTCTCCAGGACATTAACATGCAAGTTGGCCTGCAGCTGGGACCAAGTGGTTGGACCGTCTTTCCCAGATAATGTCCCCCCAACCCTATCTGGTACATGTCCATGGTCATTATGGCTTCGGTTTGAGGGACAAAGTGACAGCCCGATAATATCTGAGTGAAGCCACCAACTTAAGTCTTCCTTGCAATGATTGGTTGAATCAATAAGGACCACTGAGAGGCCAAAAGGCATTGACGAATTCCCATGTGATATCTGGCGAGTGGAACTAGAGTGATGGCGGCTACCATTGAACCTAGAACCTGGAGAATGAGTCTTGCTACTACATTCTTGCCTCAAATGATCTGGCTTACTTGTGATCTGATCCTCTGGAGCCTTTCTAGGGGAAGTGACGCAAGGCCAGTGACTGTGCTGAGCATCACTCCAATGAATTTCAGGTGTTGTGATGGTTCTATGAGAGTTTTCATACTTTATAGTGATTCCCTAAGCTGCAGCAAAAGGTGTGTGTAATCTCGTGCCTTTAGGAAAGGAAGCCTGGTGAGAGTGGTAAGGAGCCAGTCGTCAAGATATGGAAACACAGTCTGAGATGGGCTGCTACCACATCCAATCATTTGTTGAACATCCTGGGGGCTATGGCGAGACCAAAGGGCAGTACCCTGAACTAATAGTGACTGGTTCACAGCTGGAAGTGCAAGAATCTTCTGGACCGCTTGGTGGGACTGCTGGGATGACTTCTGAGCAGTTTTTGAATTTCTAAGACGGCATCTGTCATTTTTCTTGGTCTTTTGGTTCTTCTGAAAGGGGGATGTTTTAATCTCTGGTAATAATCCTCTGCACCCATTTGTCTGTTTTTACTTCTAGTCAGGCAGACTGGTGCAGGGCAGACTGCCTCAGAGGAAGGCAATCATGCCTCCTTTCAGGAGTGCTGATAGAAATTAGCAGAGAGTCTCTGGAACTCTGATTCTGCGGGCCATTTCTCCCTCTTGAACAGCATCTTCCATTATTACTCCCCCCTCTGCCCCAGGAGAAGTCAGCGCCATGTGGAGTCCTGGAAAGGTCCTTGGGTCTTTCTGAACCATAGCCTACCACCCCTTCTCTGGTTCCTGGAATAAGGCCGCTGAGGAGTGGAAAAATGTACCAAAGGGTCTTTCCATCCTTCTCACATCTGGCTAGTCTCTCTAACCTTGGGGCCAAAAAGGGATGATCAGTCCAACACAGCACTGACAAAAGATGAGAAACAGTTCTGTGCATCCAGGCATGTCTCCTAATGGCTACACCCGAACCCGCTGCTAGTCATCCCTTCGGCAACATGATCAATTAGCCTCATGGATAAACTGGAGATTGATTCTAGAGTGGCAAGCTGAGAAGCAACTGTCTCAAACTCCTTCAGCTACTGGTCCTGAGAGAGTATCTGAAAGCTCTTTAATCAGATCTCTCTGAAGCATGGAAAAATGTGCCATATAGTTCAAGGATCTGAGAGCGAAGGTCAATAAAGTGTACAAGTGCTTCCCAAATCTATCCATCATCCTAGACTCTGTTAGGAGAATGGATAGCAGGACTTTCATCAGCAAGCTCCTTTTCAGTGGCTGCCGCAACCACCATGGCTGCAACAGGAATACTGTTGTCCAGTGCTTCTCATCTTTAGGGATAGACAGAATGTGATCAGGCCACTTAGGATTTGGCTCAATACTGTCATTTACCTTCCAAGCCCGCTCTGCAAACAACTTAGATCAGCAGGTTCAGAAATCTAAGAGATAGAGGGCTGGGCACAAAAGAAAGACTCTAGTATACTGAGGAAGGTTGAATGGTAGTCCAGCCACTCCTCTGTTTAAGAATTTCTAGGATGTCCCCAAAGGAAACATCTTCAGGGAGTGACTCAGGGGAACCTTCCCCTTCATCAAAATCAGTATATTTTGTGAAGGGCTCTTCAGGAGAGTCCAAGTGCTTCCTCTTGCAATTTCTTCGAAGGTACCTCTTCGGTGGGATGGTCTGGAGAGGTTTACGAAGGCAACATAACCTGAGAGACTTTGTCTTAAGACTTGTGCCCCTGTCCCAGGCAGAGACTGGCAGAAGCTCTGGTTGATGAGATGGACAGGATGTTTGGTCCAACAGGGAAGGCACAGGCTGTTTGCCCACAATGGACAAGGCCTTCTCTATAAACTGGAAAGCAATACCCCCCCCCCCAGAGAGGGATGGGAGCCTGGAACCACAAGACTCCTTCGGAACTCTGGTCCTATCCCACACCAAGCAGGCCGTCCCTGACACACAAGTCAGAGCTCAGCTTACATATGCAGATGCACCGAGGGGAGTGGAAGACTCCAAAAGAATGCAAGTCGACCCCTGCCCCCCCTCCCCCGAATCAACAACGAAGCCCCAACCCCAGGAGGTCTCCGGTTCTGAGGAACCAGTAGAAATCAGGGTAACTATCAGTGTCTGAGAATGAACTCTGGCCAGTACCGAAGCAGTCAAAGCTGGAAAGGTCAGCACCAGGGGCTCCAAAATCTCAACTAGAATCAAAAGGAGGAATATGGATGGGAGTAGAAGAAGGCAAGGTTCCAGAGCTAACAAGGCTATGAACCATGGATGGAGGTAATCTCCTTGCCATCAGGAGCTGATTCACCAGTGTCATGATATCGGACTCAGACTTTTGGTGGACTAAACAGAGGAGGCCGGAGGCCTTGGTGGCCCTCTCTCCAAAAAAGGGACTGGGAGGGACGGTCAGCAAATGGCTCTATAGAGGGGGAGTAGGTTGTATGGGGTAAAACTAATTACCCGATGGTCATTTGCTACGGAGAGATCCATTGGTACTGAAGGGAGAGTTGTCTGCTACTGGAGCTGAAAAGGTAGATACCGACAGCACCAACGGATGACAACTTTGGCCCACCGGTGTCGAGGAGGTTGACTGCACCATGGGAGATTTGGCCAGTTTCAAATGTGGTTCTGAGGGAGTTGTCAGAACTGACATTTTAGGTTTAGAAGAAGTTGAAGAGCAGGAACTGGCTTCTGCCTTGGGACCAGACATTGCCTCTTCATGTTTAGATTGGAGAAGGCCTTTCAATATCAACTTATTTCTTGCGCTCTATCAGGGTTCTGGGACTGAACCCATGACAGATCGCACAGTCTTCCTGCAGATGGAGGACACCAAGACAATACAGACAGTGTATCCATCTGAGTTGGGTAGCTTTCACTCCCATTTTTGGCACGTCTTGAACCCAGAGGTACCTTTAGAGGGTTTTGTTGGCCATATCTAAAAACCAAGGCCACCTTACACACAAATACACACACAGAATTTCAAATAAGTTTTTTTTAAAGTATCAGAAAAGGAAACTACCAATGTTATAAGAGGTTACCCGAATGTAAGGGGGGGAATGGTACTTGATACTACCTGATGGTAAGAGAGGGGAAAACACATGCATGCATACACTAAAATATATCTAGAGGAGTGGGGTAGCATAGACAGAAATAAGATACTTACAGACTGGACAGTAAGAAAAAAACTTAGAAACGCTAATGCGAGAGATTGGATTGTATACATATGACGCTACAAAGCAGCAAACAAGATCTGAGGTAATTTGGTGAGGAGCATTGTGGCTAGAGCTGAGCATGAGAGTTTTTGAAAGGCGAAAGCTGGAATAACGGCAGTCAGTTCCGTGACTTGGAACACAGCCCACAGCTACAGATTATGTGAAGATTGACATCAGATTCAATGTTTTATTTCATTAAGGCTTTTGCTGAATTGGGCCAACATTGATGATGCCACTGATGATTGCCTGGAAAAACATTTTTCTCTTAAGACAGATGAATGAAGGAGAGCTCCATTGAAAAACTTTCTCAGTGATATGGAGTTCATATTCAACTAGTTGGTGGATATGACTTCCTTGATGTTTTCAGTGCCAAATGCAAAGGATCCGTCAGATCCAGGGACCTTTTCCCTGATTTCTCAGAGCTTCTTTCTGTATATTTTTTTCTCTCATCTTTTTATTCCCCAACTTTTTTTCTGCTTTACTGCTTGGGGAAGCAGAAACTGGCTTAGTAACAGAAAACATGAAGACTGCAGAGCAATCCTATCAAAAATAAGGATTTTTATTTTGCCTTGAATATCCCTGGACCCAAAAACAGCACAAATCAGTCAGCTTGAAGGTGGGCAGCAACTAAGCAATAAATGCAGAGTTGCAGGTCTTGAAGAGGACTTTTGTCTGTAATCTGAGTGTTTTATAAACCCTTGCAGTTTAACACAAGACAAATGAAAAGCAAAAACTCAGATGGAATGTTCTGGGAAGTACATAACTTCTTTATTTGAAGTTGTTGTTTTCATTTGATCTTCAACCTGTGGGACAAAGTCTCTAGCTACAAAACCTTGGGAGGCCCTCATGGAAGGATGTTCCGGAGCACAGCTGAGCCAAAAGATGTCCTGCTCCTGGAATCAGTTTGTAATGGGAAATAAAGGTATGTGAAGAGGACCAGGTAGCACCAGAACAGATATTGTCAGGAGACCCTGGACCAAAAAGCTGCAGAAGTAGACTCTGATCTGGTGGAATGCGCCCAGACATGACCTGGTAAAGACAACCCTTTGGAATGACAGGCCAAAGAAATACTCAGAAATCCAATGAGCAAGGAAACATGGGCAAAATTCCTGGCTAGGCTATTAAGGGCCTCTGGGCCAATAGTCTAGTATCATCCTATGAATCTATGAACCTTAGAAAACCGGCTTTCCCAGACAAGGCTTAGAGAAAGATACAAAAAGCTGGTCCAACTTTCACAAACTTTGGATCTATGCAAATAGAAATGCAGCTGCCTGTGAACATCAAGTGTAATTTGTATTCCCCATTGTTCTGGTAATTTGGAAAGAAAAGCGACAAACTAATAACCTGGTTAATGTTCATTTCAGAAGTCACCTTTGGTAAGAAGAATGAGTTAGTCTGAACAGACAGTATCTTTATGAAAAACCAAATGAGGCAGCTTGATAGATATTGGTCAGAAACCCTCTTGGCATTACAGCCGAGTGACGTCTACAGGCTTTTCTGCAGTTACTTCCTACTGCTCCTCTAGACGTCAAATATTGCCTGTTCATATTTGCATTAATAAATCCAAAACCATGCTACACACAAGGTATCAGAATATCTTATCTTGAAGCATATATGATGGCAAACACAATTGTATCAATATATGAGCTCTGTTAATAAGTATTTGTTAGAAGTGTAAGGTGATAAATTCATTTTTTAAAGGCTGAAGCCACGCCAACCGGGAGTTAAAGGTATACACTCAAAAGAGCTCTGCTGGAGGGAATGAGTTAAGGTAATAGCCACAAAACAGGCTGCCTTCCAAGATAATTGTAAGTCAGTGGCAGCTGGTTCAAATGGAAGAGAAACCAAAGCCTCTACCACCAAAGGTAGCTCAAGGAAGCATGGTGTCCTTAATAGGAGGCCGAAGAAAAGTACCTTTCAAAAAGGCCTTGCAGAGCTTGGACTAAGTCAAGGAAGCCAAATCTCACCCACATGGAAATTAGAAATTGCTGCCAACTGAATGTTAATAGTAGAAAAAGTAACCCCATTACTAAAAACATGGGCTAGAAAATACAAAATGGCAGGTACTGGAGCTGTAAAAGGGTCCAGAACATGCCGAGAAGCCCAGATTGAAAAACAATTCCACTTGCTGGAACAGATCTTCCTGGCAGAAGCCACTTGCTGGAACAGATCTTCCTGGCAGAAGCCTTATGAGCTGCAATCAAGATCTTTTTGACAGGAGAAGAGAACCCGGGAGTGAGTCCTGGCCATCAGGGAAACTGGATGGCCAAGCAGTGAGCTTCAGTCTGACTAAATTCAGGTGAGGAACCCACTGGATATGTGATCAGATCCAGAGATCAGATCCAGAACAGTTTCCTGGGTCTGGAGAGTACACAATAGATGAGACCTCAAGAGTGGTGAACCAAACCTAATGAGGCCAGAATGGGGCAATGAGAACGACTGAGCTCCCCAACTGTTGTGCTTTCTGAATAAACTTGGGGATCAGGAGGAGGATATGCATAAAGTAGACTGGAGGGCCAAACATGGACTACAGTGTCTCTGGGCGACTCTCCCGGAGGGGAGATCAGAGTGAAATACTCCCTGCACTTTGCGATGGAAGGAGAGACGAAGATCGCAGAAAGGATGGCCCCACTTTTGGAAGATCATGTCTGCTACTGACTGATTCAGAGACCACTAGTAAGGCATCAGAACAGATCTGCTGAACCTGTCCGCCAGAATGTTGGACTTCCCCAGAATGTGCATTGCCACCAGAAAATGGTCAGGAGATCATCCACTCCCACAATCTCATGGCCTCGCGGCAAAGGGAGCAAGATCTTGTTCCCCCTTATTTGCTAATGTACCAGACTACTGACATTGTCCATCTGGATGGCAATCGACCCATTAGGAAGGTGTAAAGAGCTTGCAATGACCAAAAAAACTGCCCTCATCTCCAGAACACTGATATGCAGACTAGTCTCCAGGGATGACCACATGCCTTGGACCAACTGTCCCATGCATTGTCTCCCCCAAGCAGAGTGGCATCCGTGGTCACTGAACGAGGAGGAAGAACAAATGGGCAGCCCTAAAAGAAGGTCTGGGGACTGAAGCTACCACTAAAGACAGTCCCGACAAACTCTGGCCAACCAAACCTGATGTGACAAAGGAAGGTCGAGAAGGGACCACTGAACCACTAAGGTCCACGGAAGAATTCTCATTTGAAGGCTTGCAGTTGGTAGAAGGGTGATTGTGGCTGCCATGGACCCCAATGCCCCAAGAACCCTTACTTGCAGGAGAAAGCTGGGTCTGAAGAATAGACTTTACATGCTGCTGAAGCAACAATAACCTGTTTGGAGGCAGAAACACCCTGTCATGTATTATATCCAACCTATGAAGTCCAACACCTGAACTGATACCAACTTCAACTTGGCAAGATTTATTGCGATGCCCAGGGACAGGGCTCGGCAGAAAAAACAATCCCTGGCCTGATTCAGTCTATGCCTGGAGGGAGCGGAAAGGAGCCAATCATTTTGGTTGGGGAAGACCTGAAAACCCTGCAGCCACAGGTAAGCTGCCACTACCACCATCACTTTGCGAAACACCAGGGGGGTGGTGGAGAGTCCAAAGGGGAGCACTCTCAAATGAAAATGACTGGCGCCCAGCCGGAAGTGGAACCACTGTCTAAAGTGTCTGCTCATCTTGATACGATAGTATGCATCCCGAGGGTCCACAGAGCACATCCAGTCATTCATCTGCAGACAGAGCAGAATGGAATGTGGGTGACCATCAAAAACTTTGTCTTGGCAATGGACAGGTTCAGGGTAGAAAGATCCAAGATGGGTCTTAAGCCCCCTGTTTTGACAAAAAAAACCCTGGAATACATGCCTGATCCGGACTGGTCGGGGGGGCAGGCTGAATGACTCATTTTTCGAGCAGGTTGGCAATTGCTATGGCTGCCTCCTCCCGTTAACTGGGTGGAACGTGTGGAAGGAGTTTCATTGCAGAGGGAGGATGAAGAAAGGGGATGGAGTAACCTCTGGATATGATTTGCAGCATCCATTGTTTGTGGGACTCCCAGGCTGTTGAGTGCAGAGAGAGGGTAAAACACACACACACACACACACACACACACACCCCGACTGCCTCCAGAGAACAGCAGTCCGGCAATCCCTCAGGATTACTGAAAGGGTCTGTCAGAGAATGAATCTCGAGACCCCTGGTTCTTCGGACCCCCTGTGCCACAAGGGCGGTGTCTGTCATTCCTCTGCCCTGGGGGAAGATGAACCCTGAGCATCCTGGGAAAAAAACCCAGACTTCTGAAACCACATCTTCTTGACTCCAAACTGATTCCTCAAGAAAGATCTCTGCAGAGCAGAGAAACGTATCAGTCTATCTCTGGGTCAGTGTGTCACAAACAGTTTTGCCAAACAAAGGTGACCTGTCAAAGGGAGTGTTTGTGAATGGCCCCTTGAAAGGTTCTGAAAAAGCACAAAGCCGGAGCCAGGAGTGCGACTTAGTGGCCACACCCATCCTGTCAGCCCTAGAGACACCCTCAGTCATATGAGAAAGCAGCCTCATGAACGCATTATAAATGGCAGTTAGGGTGGCCATGTGGGAGAAAACTTTCCTCCTCTGTCGACATGGACCCCAGGGCAGATTGTGCAACCTCCTTAATCAAGTCCCTGTGCAACCTCCTTAATCAAGTCCCTGTGCAGTCTGAGAATATGAGCCAAATAATTCAGCACACGTAAAGTAAAGGTGGTTGAAGCATACACCTGCTTCTCAAAGCAGTCCATCGCCCTAGACTCCACGTCTGGAGGATGGACCAAGGAACTCTCCTGGGCCAGTTCCTCCTTGGTGGCTGCTGCAGCTAATATAGCATCGACTGTGGAACCCTTTGACCAATGGGCCCTGTCCGAAAGAGCACAGAGTACCTTGTCTGGGCGCTTAGGGATGGGCTCAACCATGACCGGTTCATTCCGTGACCTCCTGGAAATAAGATCCAAACGCCTCCAGGAAGACAGAGTTATCAGGATTGGGCTTGAGGGTAGACCACCCGCCTCTCTGGCGTAGGATTTCCATGAGGTCCCCAAATGAGACATTAGGGGGTGTCCGAGGGGAACCCTCCCCTTCGTCCAGGTTTATCATCAGTAAGAGACTCTGGGAGGGGAGTCTAAGTGCCTCCACTTGCATGTATACTTCCAATGAGCCTCCTCAGGGCGAAACTGCAGGAAGGACTCAGAAGCTTCAGGGGGTTCCTGAAGAGGAACCTCCTGGGGCTGTCTGGCAGCAGGCCATCTCTGAGGGGGCAGGACAGAAGACTCCAGCCCAGAAGCAGGAGTCAGGGTGGAATCAGAGGACGAGAGTGTCAAGGCTCTCGAAAGAGCGGAGAGAACCCTCTCCATCACCATCCAAGACGGCAGCCGGAGATGAAACAGTCGGCGGAGCCTGCTGGGCCACTGCCCCCAGCACAGAGGGGGGAGTCAGAGCACAACTTCCCAGCACTGTAGCCCCGAGGTGAAGGGACAATGCCGAAAGCCTCACAGTTGATGCCAGCCCCTCGGAGCAGAAGCCAAAGCTCTGACAGAGTCAGTCAGCTCCGACGACATCGGAGCCAAACCACTCAAGATAACAGTAGGTGTCGAGATGCAAGGGACGATTGGCGCCGATGCCTCAACACTCGGAAACCTCAGACCCAAAGACTCCAAAGCCAAAGGTCGGATCAGAGAAGGAGAAAATTGGGAGGAAACCAGACTGCATGCTCACAGCTCCAGAAGGGGACAGAGCAGGCAAGACTCCCAGCTGAATCTGGGGCTGAAGAAACTTCAGCATCATCCCGTCCACTTCTGCTTCAGACCGGCTTTGAGTGGACTGGACAGAGGAAACCATCAACCCCGGCTGGGAATGAGACAGAGGGGTGGCTGAGGCAGGAGACCTAGCCCAAGAACTCTCCAGTTACAGGGAGAAGCGAGGGGGCCGGAGCAGAGGGGAACCCCAGGTTAACTTGGGCCTAGACTTAGCAGGCAGTTCTGCTTAGGAAGACCTCTCAGGATACCTCTTTGGCCGATCCCACTCCTTTTGTCTGGCCCTCTCTCCGTCCCTGGACTTCTTGGTGGGAGGGTTGAGTCCCAGAAGAGGCCTCAGCAGGAGGGGGAAGTAGGCCCTTCAAACTGAGCTTATTCTTCCTGTTGAAGATTGGGTGGGGGTTGAAGCCCACACAAAATCGAGCAGAAGGAATCTAGATGGGGAACCCCCAAACACACCACACACAGTGTGGGCATCAGATGGAGAAATGTTATGCCCACACTCCGTACACTTCTTGAACCCCGGCTTTGGAGTCTCGGCCACAGGAACAAGAAAAACCAATCACGCATGCGCACACACACACACACACACACACACACACACACAAAAGGAAAGGAGAGGACAGAGAAGCAGCAGAGACTTTCTAAAACCAAAACACCCAATGTGGGGACAAAAAAGGCAGAAGAGAAAAAAGAGGTAGAAGCAGGAAAGGGAAGGTAATATCTTAGAAAAAACTTACAACTGAAAAACCCTTGAGGAGCTTGGAAAACTGCAGTCTGTGCTGTTCAAAATGAGTGGCAAATGAGATCTGGGGAGGAAGGACAGCAGGGCATTAAGGGTAGGGGAGGAGCTTGGATTTCAGATCCGATGCTGGAGTATACGGCTGAGTCGGATCCTTATCGGATCAGAGTCCCACAGGTTTAAGATTAAATGAAAAACAACTTCAGATCAGTCAGTTCCACAAATCCCACAAAGGGTACACTTCAGCAGCAAGTGCTGAAGCTTTTCATAGGGTGTTACTAGGCTAATGGCCCTAGGGCCCTTACAAGCCTAGCAAAGTTCTACTCTTATTTCTATGATCACCACCTATTGCCCCTGTCCAAGAGGCACACAAGTGTAACCCCTGGGGTGAATTTATGGTTAACCATCCAATCGTCCAGAGTGCATTTGAAAAGGGCCAATAATGTGCTCTATTTGACATGAAGTGGGAGTCTGTTCCAAAGGTGTGGTAACCTCTGGGAGACAAATCTGTCCCTCCAGCAGGTTCTATTAATGTCACATACCATGTGAAGGTCTTTAGGGTGAGTAACCAGTGTATCACTTGACTTGCAGATATGCATTTCCAGTAAAGCAGGGTCAGAGATTGCCTCAGTAGTCTATATGAGACAGAATAAAGTGACAGTGATTAAAGACGATAGACACAGGACAGATAATGAAGACCTTGAAGTTTCCTTGTGAGGAACATAGAAGTTATGTTCTTACCATAACGTTCCATGTTAGTTGTCTTCTTCTCGCCTTCTTCTTGCTGGATGGGTTCGGAGCCGACCTACTCCTAAAAGCTCGAGAGTTGGTTCCACCGGCTCGAGGCTCCCCTTATATCCCACAATGCTAGGCGAGAGTTACCTCAGATCTCGTTTGTAAGCTAACCCAGCTTATATCAAAAACAGTAAAACTGTGAAACAGAATCCACCTCTAACAGCAGGAAGAAAAGGGTGACCTATATCCTGAAACAAGAAAATATGCATAATAGCATATGACTAAGAAAGAGGTGGTAGAAAGAGAGGTCACGATCACAACTCCTCTAGGTCTGTCCAGGCCAGGGGGAAGGAGGGTGGGACCTTAGCATAAGAAGAAGACAACTAACATGGAACGTTATGGTAAGAACATAACTTCTATATGTTAAGTTGTCTATCTTCATTCTTGCTGGATGGGACCGCGTCCTAGCACTTTGTCCCGGGTGGCCTAACGGAACAGACTCCTGAGAACAGTGGAACCAAAATTAGCTCTATGCCTAGAAGCTAAATCCAACTTATAATGGGAAATAAAAGTGTGAGGAGTAGCCCAAGTAGCCGCTGCACAAATGGTGTCAATAGGCAGTCTGTCTTGGAAGGCTAGAGAAGTAGCCAAAGCTCTGGTGGAATGGGCTTTAGGTTTATTAGGCAGTTTTTGGTGTCTAATCTCATAAACAAGGGTAATCAGAGAGGTTAGCCATCTGGATAAAGATACCTTTGAAACTGGAAGTCCCTTTCTGCTTTCCATAGGAGACAAACAGCTGATCAGATTTTCTGAATTGTTTCGTCCTGTCCAAGTAGTACCTTAATTGACGATGAACACCCAGGTAGTGTAATTTTTGTTCAGTCCTATTTGAATACTCAAAGACAGGGAGGTCAATGCATTGGTTTAGATTTGATGTTGAAACCACCTTAGGCAAAAGGTTAGTTAGGAAACTCTGTCCTTATGGAACACAAGGTAAGGAGAACGACAACTGAGTGCTTGAAGTTCTGAAATTCTTCTAGCTGATGTGATAGCCACCAGAAAGAGAGTTTTCCATGATAATAACTTTAAGGAACATGAAGCTGCAGGTTCGAAAGGGAAAGAATCAAAGAAGCAAGAACTAAATTTAGGTCCCAAGGAGAAGGAGGATTTCTTACAGGAGGTCTGAGAAGAAAAACTCCTTTCAAAAAGGCTTTGCAGAGTTTGTGGGACATTAGGGCAGATTCAGAAATACCCACATGGAAATTAGAAATAGCTGCCAATTGAACCTTAAGAGTAGATGGAGAAGAACCTGCATGGAAGAGTTCAGCAAGAAAATCAAGGACTAGTTGGATGGAAGCGGTGAAAGGATCTATGTCCTTTCCTTGTGCCCAATATGAGAAGCGTTTCCACTTACTCAAATAAATCTTTCGAGTGGAAGATTTATGGGAAGCTATCAAAATATCTCTAACAGAGTGAGATAACTGAGGAAGCCTGGCTACGGTTGGAAGTGGAGGAACCAAGCAGTGAGGTTCAGAGAGGGAGGGAGCATGAAACTGACCCGACTGATGGATCAAAAGATCTGGAACTAGGTCCAGATTCCACGGTCGCTCAAAAGAAATCGATGTAGAAAAACCACACTGTCGAGGCCAGGAGCAATGAGGATCAATGAGGCCTTCTGAGCGATAGCTCTGTATTACTTGAGAGATCAGTGGAAGGAGGAAATGCATACAGAAGTCCCGGGGCCAAAACTTGGACTAGCGTCCCTGCTGTGGTAAGGAATAGAGTGAAGTATTCTCTGCACTTGCTGTTTTGGGGAGTAGCAAAAAGATCGCAGCAAGGCTGACCCCACTTGAGAAATATCTCTCTCACTACAGAGTCTTTCAGAGACCACTCGTGAGGCATGAGGATAGCTCTGCTCAACTTGTCCGCAATGTGATTGGACTTCTCAGCGTTTTCTGATAGCAACGCACATCCCCGGGAAGAAATCGCCCATTGCCACAGTCTGAGTGCTTCTCGACACAGGGGGTATGATCTGGTTCCGCCTTGTTTGTTGATGTACCACACTACAGACATATTGTCTGTCTGTTCCCAAGGAAGAGAGTCTTGAAGGGCTTGCAACACTGCTCTCATCTCAGAACATTTATGCAAGTGGCATTCATTTCCATGTGCCCTGGACTGTCCTGCCCTGATAATGAGGGAGGCATCCGTAGGAGGAGGTGGAACAAATGGTCTCCCCAATGGGGAAGACATCCACCCCATTGAGAAAAGAGCATCCACTGAAGGAGGAGAGAGGCCGCTGCCATGATTCCCAACACCTTTAGAACTAACCTGGCTTTGGCTCTGTTGTTGTTGAGAAGAAGTGACACCAATTTTGAATGTCTTATATCCTTTGGTTAGCTAGTGTTGCAGACATGTTTAGTATCTAACAAAACAGACTTTTATTGAGATACCCAGTTTTGACAGAGTGTAATCTCTGGCCATCAGAAGATGCTTGGTGGGAGCTGGAATCCTTGTCGTCTCAGGTGAGAAGCTACCACTGCCATGCACCGGGGCAGTGGTGAGACCAAAGGGCAGGGCCCTGAATTGAAAATGACTGGTTCCCAGCCTGAAGGAGGAATCTTCTGCGCCTGTTCATTTTATGCCCTGAAGGTCTATAGAGCACATCCAGTTTCCTTTTCCCAATAGGGGAATGGATTGCAGCGTGACCATCAATCTTGTTTTCTTGACCGATCTGTTCAAGATACTGAGATCCAAAATTGAAAAGAACCTTGAGTAGATTCCGATCCTTGTTGGTCTGCTGGCACTGGCTGAATATTTTGAAAGACTGATTTGGAAAAGGGATGGCCATTTGTCTTGTGTCAAGGATAGCCAAACTCCTTTGATAAAATTGCTTGTCTGATGGAGCTGTGATGAATTTGGAGGGTCTCCTGGGAGTGGGGTCCACTGAATCAGGAGCCGTCCATGCCTTTTGCAACCACCTGCATGAGGGGGTCGGGGGGGACACCCAGGAGGTGGAAGGACGAGAGCCAAACGCCTCAAGATACACAGATTCGCCCCTCTGAAGGGTTGAGGGCTGGCCATCTGTTTAAGGATCTCCAGAATGTCTGCAAATGAGACATCTTCAGAAGGGGAAGGGGAACCCTCAGAATCATCCAGATCTGTGTCTCCAGGTGAGTCAATGTGCTTCCTTTGCACTTCCTCTTCCGAGGGGCTCTTCTGCCAAATCAGGAGAGGCCTCGAAGAGGATGAAATCCCCAAAGGGGACTCCTGAGGAGCTGGCTCTCTGCGGTCCGGGATGAGGGAGTGAGTCGACTTACCCTGAGGCAGCATAGAGGGAGGGGCCGACTGTGGAGTAGAGCCAGGCTCTAACACAGCACCCTTGTCAGGCAGAGCCAGAGGTCCCCGCCCGAGAGCTAAGGACCCCCTCGGCAGAGAGACTCACCGACCTCCGAACTCAAAAGAGTCAAGGAGGAAAGAGTTGATGGACGGGGCAGGCACCGACTGATGAGTCGGGCTCTGAAGCATCTGGGCAAGTGCCTCGGACTTAAGTAGTCGACTCTCCCCCTCTCTGAAGGTCATGATCGGAAAGCCTCGGCGACCTAGAGGAATGAGACTTTTGGCGCTCAGACAGCAGGGGAGATCCTGGAGCCGATGAACGGAGCCAAGAGAAGGTGACCTAGACCTCTTTCTGGTTGTCGGCTCAAGATCTTGTCGGAGCCGACACGGGTACCTCGATACTCGCCCGCCAGAGCCGAAGCCACAGAAACTGTGGACTGAGTCTTATCGGCTCCAGCCGAGCCGATAAAGGCAAAGGTTGAACAACCTGAGGTCTCGCTCAGAAGCCGGAGCCAAGACCTCGATGTCTTAGAGGGCTTCCCTGTTGAAACTGACAGGGAATCCTCTGGTTTTAACAAGCCTCTCAAAATTAACTTTGTTCTCTCCTGCAGGACCCTGGGGCTGAAGCCATGGCACACAGCACAGGAGTCCTGCAGGTAAAGGCCCAGACAGACACAAGAAGTGTGGCGTCTGTCAGAGACATTTTCTGACAGCACGCATCACACTTCTTGAATCCAGAGACCTTTGCTTCCTTTGACATTATCCTAACTGACAGGAGTACACTAACACACACCAAACACACAGTTATACCCTGTCAGAAAAATTATTAATAGTAAAAGTAATTAACAATTTTAGTCAAAAATTAGAAATTAAGCACAAACACACCCTAAGGAAGGGAAGGGCCAAAGGCCCAGGAAGAACCAGCGGTTCTTTTAAAGAGGGGAAAAATAGGGGGATAAAAACTATATTCTACACTAATTTGTGAAGAATTAAGGTAAAAAGGGGAAAAAAGAATAACTTTTTAGTATAAAAAGCTAACACTCACCAGGAACCGGTAGAAGCAACCAACCTCGAAGCTGTAGCGGCAAACGAGATCGGGGTAACTCTCGCCTAGCATTGTGGGATATAAGGGGAGCCTCGAGCCGGTGGAACCAACTCGAGCGGTCGGCTCCGAACCCATCCAGCAAGAATGAAGGCGAGATAGACAACTTAACATCTTTGTGTTTTCTCTAATTTCTGCAGGTGTTTGGAAAGGTACATACCAAAAGGGGCGTTTTACTCAATTATTGGCCTGATGAGGAAGTGTACAGGGTAGTTATAACCTTTCTGGAGACAATAACCTTATGAGATGAGCAATACAGAATGCCTTTCTTACCACTGTGGAGACTTGGTGATCAAAGTTAAGGCCACTGTCAACCTGTGTGTCCAGATCTCTCACCACCGACTGCATACTTATGGCGTTGCTATTCATGTGGTAGTTAGCAGGATCACTCTTACCGAAAGTGATAATACATTTTTTTTTTTTTTTGCACAGTGTGAGATCATGACTCTGGCACCAATCATTTGTTTGTGTAAGACCCTCTGGTAGGATGTGTTGGCATCATTTGGAGATTCTATGACCGCTCCCAGTTTGCAGTCAAAATGCAAATACTTTGGGGAAATAGATTCCAAACAGTACAGGTCCCATGACTGATCCCTGTGGAACACCACTGGTTACAGCTCTGCTGTTGGAGGTTGATTCCCCTATTTTGATTTAATGTGTTCTATCAGTGAGCCAGTCAGTGACCCAGCTAACAATATAAGGGTCAACACCTAGCTGGGTGAGAGTTTGTCAATGATGCCAGAGTGGGGGATAGTGTTAAAAGCCTTGGCTAAGTCTAGGTACGATTTCCCCTCATCCAGGGCCTTGGGGACTGTCTTGATGTAGTCTACCACAGGCATGACCTCCCTTTGACAAATCCAAACTGAGTAGGGTCAAGTGTCTGGCGATTACCTATATCTTTTAAGATTCATGATGACTTGGTCCATGCCCTTGCAGTTATGGCTAGTCAGGCTAATAGGTTTACAGTTCCCAGAGTCAGAGGAAGCACCACCTTTGTGTAAGGGAATAACACTGGCAGTTTTACATTCAGCTGGGACAAAGCCAGTGTTTAGACCAATTGAAAAAAGTACCCAGTGGTGTTGCTAATTCTTGTTTAGCTCATGTAGGATGCAGCTTGTGATATTATCAGGTCCCACAGATGCTGTGTTTTTGGCCTTAGAGAGGGCATTTACGACCTGCTCTTTACAGATGCAATGTATGGGACAGATGGTAGGAATGTCACAGGGTACATGTGGCAGGGACAGGGAGTGAAGTTTTCACAGAAACTGTCAGCCAACAAGTTAGCTATGTCCACATGCCCAGTATATGTGGTAACATTAACTACCAGTTTGGCATAAATCTGAGCATTCCGTTTTAGGTTACAGATGTAACTAAAGAATGCCTTATGGTTGCCCTTAGTCGAGAAAGCTAAATTTGGATTTGTAGTTTGCTTTAGAGGACTTCACAAGTAGGCTTATTTGCCTGTTTAAGCTGAGGAGAGAATGTTGTCAGTTTAGGGTTTGTTTCCTCTTACTCTAAAACCAAAACTGCACTCTATGTGATCTTTGTTCAGCCCCTAGAAATGAGGGAATGTAGGTGTACTGAAGCTTTGAAAGCTGGCCAGTAGTAATATCCTTAGGCAGGATATAACCCAAATAGCTTAGGTTACTGCAACAGTGATCTAATGCTGAATATCCGTGGTAATCAAAGTGTTGATCTATTACAACCCCCCCAAAAACCTCCCATTTTACATTTAATGTTCAAATGTATTTTAAAATGCTATGCAAGCACAAAACCAATAATTAAAGGACTGCAGTACTCAGTCAGTGGAGAAGTTAGACAAATGTGCTCTGCTGCTCCATTTAAAAAACAGGGCAGACAAAAACTTGAGTCATGCTGGCATAGCAACCACTACTTCGCAGTTCTAGGGTTAGTAAAATAACATAACCACTTGCAAATGTCAGTTTTTGGATGCAGTTTAACTTTGCCAACAAAACAGTTATATTCCATTCAGCATTTCAGTTCATTTTTAAAACTTGAAACTAGACTAGTACCCTAATTAAAACCAAACTGCAAAACACAGTTACCTTTCCTTTCTCTGTTCATCCTGCCACCTCCACCAAAGAACATGTCGAAAATGTCCATGGGTGAGGAGAAGCCCCCTGATCCTAAGCCGCCCTCTTTAATGGCTTGCTCACCACCTTTGTCATACAAATCCCGCTTCTTCTCGTCGGACAGAACCTCATAGGCTTGCGATATGAGCTTAAACTTATTTAAAAAAAATCTACTGTTAATGTAACCAAGTATAAGGATAAAATGAAATCTCATGTTAATACAGCTAACGATACAAAGCAAATGTCTTAAAAAGAGACCACAC
Source organism: Protopterus annectens (assembly GCF_019279795.1). NCBI lineage: Eukaryota > Metazoa > Chordata > Ceratodontiformes > Protopteridae > Protopterus > Protopterus annectens. The sequence continues at coordinate 1,208,728,295 of NC_056739.1, read as the reverse complement.
CTTACAACAGCATTAAGTTCCTTGCACCTACAATTCTGCTTACAATAAAAAAAATATATACATTTCTAATACAATCACATGCAAGACCTATACTTTCCTTATGCTGATTACAGTACTTTCCTTATGCTGATTACAGTACTGTTCTAAGTCCATTAAGAAGAACTTAAGCTAAATCATCCATGTCCGTACACTTCCAAATGGAAGGACTGGGCACTGTAAGTGGCATGGAACTGGTATCCTCTCCCAGAGCACAAGCTCCTTCCCCAGTTATCACAATGCCTATCACTTTCTCCAGATAGAATGAGACATCTGAATGGCCCTTACATACTTCAAGACCTCAGGAGAAGTGTACTACATGTATCAGGAAAAGGTGGTGGCATTTTGAAAAGGTAAAGCAGTGTGGATTTGTGGAAGTGTAATGATGTGGGGAGTTAAAAAAAGTTTATGTACTTACTATAACGTTCCATCTGTGTTGTCCATTTTAATTCTTCAACTCATGGGATCGGATCCAATCTCCGATTTGACTCTGTTTTACTAGTTTGTGGCCAGCAATGAACTCTCAAGCTCATTCCCTATCCACAAAGTACCACCCTTAACATCTCTCAGCTCTTGTTTGCAGTTTGACAGGAAGTGTATAAAAGTTCAATATAAAGGACACGTGTCCTGAAGTAGCTCATTCCTCCAGAAGTCAGTTAAGAAAAATGGAGGGGGATGGTGGGTGGGGAGTTAAGAATGAAAATGGACAACAAAGATGGAACGTTATGTTAAGTACATAACTTCTTTATCCATTGTAGTCCATTTTCATGCTGTCAACTAATGGGAGAGCCTGCAGCTACCTAAATTCCTGTGTGGACTCTAAGGATATTCCCAATTATGGTGGAGCCAAAGGCTGCTCTTCCCCTTGAGACTAAATCTAGCTTGCAATGAGTGATAAAGGTATGAGAATTTGACCAAGTTGAAGCTGCACATATCGTCCACAGAAGCTCTAGACTGAATACAGAAGTTGCAATAGATCTGGTTGAATGAGCCTTTAATGGTTTTGGTAATGGGAGATACAATTTGTCAGCCACCTAACTAGTTACCTTTCTAACTGATTCACTCAATTTATAATGAGCACAGGAAACATAACTGATCAGTCATTCTAATCTTGTGTGTCTAGGCAGAACCATAACTGTTTAAGAACATCCAGTAAGTGCAGCATATATTCCCCTTTATTTGTACATTGTGGGAAAGATACTGGCAAGTTAATGGATTTGGTTAATATTCGATTTTGACACCACCTTAGGAAGGAAGCATAGTATGCAATGTGACCCTATCCTTATGAAAAAACAAATATGGGGGCTAAGAAGAACACTTGAAGCTCTGAAATTCTAATAGCAGATGTAACTGCTACTAAAGACAGTTTTCCAGGTCAAAAAACTTTAGATCACATTCATCTACAGGTTGAAAGGGAGAGTCTATCAAAGTCTTTCAGTACCAAATTTAAATCCCATGGAGGCATGGGGTCTTAAACAGGGGTCTTACCAGAAGAGTACCTTTCAAAAATGCTTTACACAGTTTACAGGAAGCCAGGGAAGAAGTTAAAAATCCCACATGTAAGTTAGAGATTGCTGCGAGTTGAACTTTAGCAGTTGATGAACTAACACCCTCTTTAAAAAAATTCACTAAAAATTCTAGAACAGAATGAACTGGAGCCGAGAAGGGGATTGATTCAGTTCTGCCCAATAAACAAACCTTCTCATTTACTCCTGTAGAGTTTTCCTAGTGCCTGGCTATTAAAAGAACTGGAGAAACCACACTGTTAAGTTTGACATTTGAGATATCTGGGTGAACTATGCCTGTCGAGTGAGGCAGTCTGGAACTGGATCCAGAGTCCAAGGTGGGTATAGTAGATGTGGCCAAAGGAAGGGAAACCAAATCTGCCAAGGCCAGTAGGGTGTAATGAGGATGATGTTGCTCTTCAACCAGCTTCTTTCTGAAGGAATTTGGGGAGTTGTAGACTGGAGGACCAATCGTAGGGCAGAGCATCCCTCAGTGATTCCCCCAGAGGAGGGCATCAGTGCAAAGAAACTGCTGCACTTGTTTAGGGGAGATGCAAAAAGATCACAGCAAGACTGGCCCCACTGACTGAAAATCATCTCACTTTGTTGTCGAGACCACTCGAGGTAGTAAAATGGATCTGCTCAGTTTGTCTGCTATTACATTGGACTTCCCCGGAATATGTCAGAAGCAGCTGGAAGGTAGTCGCCCACTGCCACACTGAGGGCTTCAACACAGGGGATAAGATCTAGAACTCCCTTGCTTGTTGATGTACCAAACTGACATGCTGTCTGGAATACAACTGTCTCAAGGAGAAGAGCATCCTGGAATGCCTGCAACACCAAGAGCACCACTCATCTCCACAGCACTGATATGCAGGCTGGCCTCTACAGGGGACCAAGTGTCTTGGATTTTTCCCCAGAAGTGCCCCCCCCCCAATCTGGGAAGCATCCGTGGTTACTATGGCCTTGGGCTGAGAGACAATGAAAGGAAGACCTTGTAACAGCCATTTCCTTAGTATATTCTCATTCTTCCACAGATAAGTCAAATGGTAGGGGGTTGGCCGGAGGGGAACTGAGGAAGAATGAAAATGGACAACACAGATGAAACATTGTGGCGAGTACATAACTTCTTTATCTGATGTCAATTTTCATTCATTCCTCAGTAATTGGGACAGAGTGCCCAGCTACCCAAATCCCGGGAGGACTTAGGATATTTCCTGAGCACTGTTGATCCAAAGGCTTCTCTCCCACTTGAGATAAGATCCAATTTGTAACAAGTAATAAAAGGTATGAGGATTAGCCCAAGTTGCAGCCACACAGATATCTATGGAAGACCCGGATAAAAATATTGATCAAGTTGCCATGGACTTGGCTTAAAGGGCTCTCAAAGGTTTTGGCAAAGAAACTCAATTTGTTGTAGACAAGATGCAATAAATTAACCATTTGGCTAAACTTTCACAATTTTACTTGCCCAATTTCAATTTCACAAAAGAAACATCTGTCTTTCTAAAATTCTTTGTTCTATGCAAATAATGAACATTCAACAAATGTGACAGATATCCTCCTTTGTTCATAAAAGTCAAATTTGAAAAGAAAACTGGAAGATTAATAGACCGAATGGTGTTGACTGACATTACCATAGGAAGAAAGGAAGTGCTGGTTTGTAATGCTACCCTCTCTGAAATATTAGAGGAGAGTTTAGAAGATGAGGCTTGAAATTCAGAGATTGAGGATATAGCTACCAAAAAGGTAACTTTTCCAGGTTAAAAATTTTAGTTCACATTTTGCTGATGTTTCAGGAGACAGAGTCAAAACTTGTCAAACTAAATTAAAATCCCATGTCTGAGTAGGATAGTTAAAACGTGTTCTCAGAAGAAGGCCTTACAAAGATTTGAAGAGGCCAAGGTGGAATTGTTAACCGTCAAAGTGCAAACAGTTGAACTAGCCCCTTTAAGAAATGTAGCCAAAAACTCAAATAACTTTATGCACTGGTGCTGAAAAAGGGTCAATGTCTTTTTGTTATGCCCAAGAAACAAAACAAATGTTTTCCATTTACTTCTATAAATCTTCCGAGTGAGAAGGAGTGAGCGACAGACAGAGCAAGCGAGCATGACAGAGCGAGCGAACCAGACAGAGAGCGAGAGCGAAAGACAGAGTGCGAGAGACATAGAGTCTTGAAAGGCCTGCAACAGTAAGAGTGCTGCTCTTGTTTCTAGACACAGATTTGCGTTTACCTCTTCCAGGGACCCAGTGCCTTGGAGTCTTCTGAGAAGTGTCCCCCCCAATTTGGGAAGTGTTCATGGTAACAATGGCTTTGGGCCAAGGAAGTATGGATGGCTTTGTAATATCTGATCCGAGCGAATCCACCACAAGAGGTACTTTCTGCAAGCCTGACTTATTCTGATCTGGGCAGATGTAGGTTGGGGCAGAATGGACCACTGAGTTGCTAAGGTACATTGAATTCTCATTTGGTATTTTGCTAGTGGAACTAGGAACAAGTGCAGCGGAAGAGAGTAAAATCTCAAGAAGGAAAGACATCCCGGATCAGTATCAGCAAGAAACTATGATCCCTCAATTAAATCATCCAAGGCTAGTTTCGAAAGAAAAATTGCCAATGACTCCAAAGATAACCACAAAGCGTTCTTTAGCTATGTCAAGAACCCAAGTGGAAACTCTACTCTGAGTTAGTGCAGAATGGCACAAAATACACTGAACAAACTGATATTGCTAACATTCTGGCAGACAGGTTTAGTGCAAACTTCACCCCCCTCTCATCCCCTAAAGGGCCCATAACCATACCAGAAGAATGTAGGGCCCCATCAATCACAGACATAGGTTAAAACAGCCCTATCCAAAGCCAAAAACACAGCTTCAGTGGGACTGGACAGTGTCCCAGGCTGTGTCTTACAAGAGCTCCAAATTGAACTAACCCCTCACCTAAACACACTGTTCAAACTCAGCCTCTCTATAGCTGCTCTTACTGTAACTGTCTTAGTTGCTGTTCTGCGTGCTGTTCAGTTGTTCTTACTCTGCACTTATTACTGCTTATTAGTAGCCTTCTAATTTAATGCCTTCTGCATTTTTTTTAGTCATTTGTTAATTTAATTGCATTTAATTAAACTGTATTTGCCATAATATTGACACACTGCATTTGAATTGTATTTACTGCTGTTTTAGCTGCTTTTCTGTATAAAAACATTCCTAGCTCGTTTCCTAACTTTCCTGTAACTTGTCTAGTCCAGATACAGACTTGCTGTATCCAGGACTGTTTATAAGCTCCTGAGCCCCCCAAGCCTTTCTGTGTTGGAAGGAAGCCTTCTAGCTTATCAGTGGGAGTGGTAAGCACTAGGTAGCCTATCTACCACAGGAGGATAGTTTCTGGCCCTGAAATTATAGTTTATTGGCAGTTTGGGAAGCTCTTCCCCCTCTCTCAACCTTCTGATTCAAAAGCCTGTGTTTGTGCTTGTTTACTGCCTTTCCTGTTACTCTTCTATCCAGGTATTGATTTGCTGTATCCAGGACTCTTTGTAAGCTTCTGAGCCCCCCAAGCCTTTCTGTGTTGGAGGGAAGCCTTCTAGCTTATCAGTGGGAGTGGTAAGCATCAGGTAGTTAATCTACCACGGGAAGAGTTTTGGCCCATAAATTGTAGTTTATTGGCCCTTTAGGCAGTTTTCCATCTCTTTCAGCTTGTTGGCTTAAAAGCCTGTGTTTGCGCTTGTCCCCCACCTTTCCTGTAACTAGTCTAGTCCAGGTACAGATTTGCTGTATCCAGGACTCTTTGTAAGCTTCTGAGCCCAGCAAGCCTTTCTGTGTTGGAAGGAAGCCTTCTAGCTTATCAGTAGGAGTGGTAAGCATTAGGTAGCCTATCTACCGCAAGAGGAGCGGTTCCTGGCCCAGAAATTGTAGCTACTGGCCATTTGGGCAGCTTTTTCCCCATCACTTTCTGGTTTAAAAGCCACACTTGTGCTTGTTTCCCACCTTTCTGTTACTAGCCTAGTCCAGATACAGAGTTGCTGTATCCAGGACTGTTGGTAAGCTTCTGAGCCCCACAAGCCTTTCTACCACAAGAGGAGTGGTTCTGGCCCAGAAATTGTAGTTTATTGGCCGTTTGGGCAGTTTTTTCCATCTCTCTCAACTTTCTGGTTTTAAACCCTGTGATTGCGCTTGATCCCCACTTTTCCCATAACTAGTCTAGTCCAGGTACAGATTTGCTGTATCCAGGACTGTTTGTAAGTTTCTGAGCCCCCCAAGCCTTTGTGTTCGAGTGCAGCCTTCTAGCTTATCAGTGGGAGTGGTAAGTACTAGGTAGCTTGTCTACCACAAGAAGAGTGGTTCTTGGCCCAGGAATTGTAGTTTATTGATCATTCGGGAAGTTGTCCATCTCTTTCAACTTTCTGGTTTAAAAGACCACATCTGTGCTTGTTTCCATCTTTCATGTAACTAACCTACTGGAAAACACTAGAAAGCCTTAAACTGATACAAGCCTTCTAGCTTAAAAGAGAGTCTTTGGAGTGATTGTGCATCAGTTTTCTGTATTTTCTTGCTGTACTTAACTGTTTGCCACCTAAATGCTGATTTTCCAGCACTTATTGTGATTTAAAAGCTTGTTTTTTTTCACATATTGTACTTAGACTGCCTGCACTTAAATTGTTTTTTGTTTAAATTGTTTAACTGTTGTAGGCTACACACTAAAATGCGCTTGCCTTTTCTGATAGCTTGTGGTCATATTAAATCTGTTTTAAGTGTACTTCACTGTTTTTGCCTTATCTTTTAAAAAAAAAAATGTTGTTTCCGGCCTTTATAAGCTAGTATAGTCCAGTTTTCAGGCTAGTGCTGAATTCAGGGCTGTGTTACAAGTTTGAGTTGCCCATACCTTACTTGGCTAGAGGGAAGTTTCTCTGTCCACCTGTGAGAGAGGGGAACTGTGAGCAGCCATTTGTCCCTGGAGGAGTGGTTCCAGCCCAGAAGTTAGTAGTTTAAAAACCACATTTGCACGGTTTTGTGCGCCTGGCAGCACCGGCTAGCTAGGGTTAAATTATTCCCGGCTCCACTAAGTCTCCTCTTCAGTTTTTCACTTAAAACTAGTTTCTCTCTCAACCTAAGCACTCAAAAAGCATCCTACAGTCCAGCACTTGCTCAGACCTAATAGCAAGCACTAATATACCCAGACACCTGACTGCCCAGCAGGGCAAGGCTCTTTATCCACCCCTCACCAACCAAGCAATTAAGCAGCTCACCCTACTATTCAGGCATGACCAAAGGGCAACTTCAGGTGTACTCTCCAGTCCAGCTGGTGAATCTAGGTATCCTGAGGCAATGTTACAACTACCTCATGTACACAGACAGCCCTCTCCTCCTACCACAAAACACTAACATATGCGAGAGATGCAATTATGCAGCCAAACTGGAGGCTAAGGTCTCTCCACCAAAGACTGGAACAGACAGTCATGAGGAGAAGGTTCAACACTTGCATCATACCTCCAGCTTCATAGACCTATTAAACTAGCACTGGCAAAAAATACACATAAATACACTAAATCATACTCGGAGGCTCTAAATAAAAACTTGCAAAAGCATCAGAGAGCTCCAAAGTAGACACCCACAAAACCTGCACCTCACGTCACAAACCAGCCAACACAAAATACAAAATGAATGTGCCACACACAGCCCTTAAGGCAAAATAACATACCTAACACACCAATAGGTGACTCAATATAGTCAGGCACACTGACACCCCACTCACTAGGCTGGACAAGAAGGTTATTGTTAGCTGCCTGTCGGGAGCCAGAATTCGTCACATAACACAAGCACTCAAGTCACTCCAGAACAGTCATTGCTCATGTTGGTGTGAATTACCTGAGATGTACGTCCCTGGACTACATGAAGAGAGACATGGAAGAGCTCTCTGATCATGTAGCCCAGGCAGGTATGACCCTGACCCCGAGTAGCATCCTGCCCTCACCAAGAATGATATCTCACTAAGAAAAAATGATCAATTTCAACAATTGGCTAAGCTTCTGGTGCCATTCAAAGGGGATCCAGTGTGTCAGCCTGGGATGACATGCTCGACAAGCCACGTTGCTTTGCAAGAGACGGCTTGCACCTGTCACCCCTTGGCTTTCGAGTACTGGTCAAGGCTCTTGCTGCCCCCAGAGTGCCTTTTCTAGGCAAGGCTCAAAATTCAAACCCACATCCGTAAACAGCACAAGTAAAAAAAATGAGGGTTATGTTACTCAACGCCAGGAGTTTAAATCTCAAAATGCATGCGCTCGAAGCACTCCTAAGTATGGAGAACATAGACATCTGTGCAGTAACTGAAACCTGGTTCAAGGCTCCAGAGAGCACTCCAACACTACTGGCTACAACTCATTCCACACATTTCAGCCACAGAACATGGACCGAAACACAAGAGAAGGGGGTGTATCCATAGTCATCAAGGATACCCACACCTTCAGGTTAGTGGCACAGCATGATACCTCTGAGATCATCCATGTGTAACTAACATCGGGCAAATCTGCAATGCAAATTGCGGCCTGCTACAGATCACCCTCCATGACCCAGGACCACCACTCCACCTTTCTGGAGACACTGGAAAACATGAAGGTCCTACCTAACACCCTGATATTGGGCGATTTTAATTACCCTACCATTAACTAGGAAAAACTACTTGAGTACAGACTCCCAGGCTCAGCGCTTCATGGAATTTATCAACTCAAATGACCTGGATCAGCTGGTAAACTCCCCTACCAGAGGCCACAACATATTGGACCTGGTCATCACCAACACAGGCGACGGGTGTTCTGTATCAGAGGTCAACCCATCACTGGTTAGATCAGACCATAAACTAATCACCCTGGATGTCTACACCCCACCCCCACCCCCAACCAAGGAAACCGCAGTGAAACACTTTTCTAAAGCAAACTTCACCTTACTTAAGGCAGAGGTGGTAAAGTTTCACAGCCCCCCACGCTAAAGGATAACACTGCCCAAGATGCAGAATCCATTACAATTGCACTCTGAGCACCTACAAGGATGCATGGATCATGCCATCCCTAGCAAAACCAAGACTCACTCCCCTAAGAGAAGGGGACCAGTCTGGTGGACCCCTGCCATAAACAGGTTATACAACAAAAGGAAGAAACTAGTTCAGAAAAAAAAAAAAGCACATCCCAAGAAGGAAAGACATCCCTGATCAGTATCAGTAAGAAACTAAGGTCCCTCATAAAATCATCCAAGGCTAACTTTGAAAGAAAAATAGCCACCTCGCCACAACAATAAATAGAACATACTGGAGGGATAGATTCCTGTCACAGACTCCCCATGCTTTGGAACAAAATTCTTAACTACATTAGGCAGAGCCCCTCATTAACACTCTTCAAGAGAAGCCTTGAAGAGTGGATGGGTAACAGAAAATACACCCCTGGGATCACTTCATTGGCTCTGCTTGACAGAGGCTCAGTTATTTAATCAATGGGGCGGCAAATGCCAACACACTCTGGCTAGGCTTATAAATGCCCTCGGGCAGATAACCTAGTACCTACCTATGAACCTATAGTGTACTGACATTGCGACTTGCTAATTTCTCTCCAAATGTAATCCTATAATAATCTTTGATTTTTGGTATCCTGAAATTGCACAAAGATTCACTCAGACCCACATTTAGACTAAGAGTTCCAGCTACTGGGTCTAAGATGTACCCATTAGCCATGTTCGTAGATAGGTGGACTATAAACATGTGTATGAGGTCGTAACTCACTTCATAAAGGATTCTTGGGACTCGAGTCATTTGAAGAACCCTATTTGGAAAGAAAATCTAATTTTTCTAACTATAGATATAAAAGACCGTTTCACTGTTATACCCAAGAATGAGGGTTTAGAATATTTCCACTGTAGTTTGACACACTGATCTAACCTTTCCAATAAGATCAACCTCATTTTGGAACTTATGTAGTTAATTATATAACACAATTATATTTACTTTGAAGGGGAATTTTTCAGCAACTCAGGTGTGGTTATGAGAGCATCCTGCGCTCCTGCTTTTGCCAATTTAGTGCTTTTGAATTGGGATTCACTTACTCATGGAATACAGAATGCACTATTTAAACACACTCATTTCACATATACCCAAATGTTTCAAATCAAATATTTACAGGAAGCAAACCTTTTGTAATGCATATTTACATTTTACAAGTTGCCACCCTATATGGCAGAAGGAGTCTAGTTAATGGACAAGTTATCAGGGTGGCTCATGACATCACACAAGGAGAATGTGTGGTACGAGTTAAAGTTAAAAGAAATGTTTTAGAAAGGAGGTATCCACAGCACCTTCTGGACAGTTTGTCAGATGTGTATAATGAATGGGGGTAATAGGTATAAACCTCTTTTGGGTACTGGTCTAACACAGCATAAATATGAAAGGATGTTAGTAGTTGATTGAATACAATTCTCAAAGGAAATTGAAGATTTAAAACCCTGAACAATATTAGCTAGTGGGGCCTGAACTGGTATTTGAAAAAAAACTGTCCCAAATTTCAAGAGGTTAGTGAAAAATGAACATGCCACCCTTTCTAAGGTTTCCAAGGACACTATTAAATGCACACAGTGCAACCAGTACACATGTATTACTAGGAATCAAAGACATGGTGCTACGAAATTTAATGACAAAAAGGTCACCTTTCATGATGTAACTGTGCTACTCAAAGGGTAGTTTACCTAGCAGTGTTTGCAGTATGTGCGTCATTCTATGTTGGCAAAACTGAGCGAGCTCTCAGAACAAGAAGTTATGTACTCACCATAACGTTCGATGTATGTAGTCCATCTCGCTTCACATTCTTACCCGTGGGTTGAGAGCCGAATATCGGCTCCAACTCGGCCGACTTTTCTAGCCCGAAGTCTTTCACTGGCTGGGCTAAGCAGGTATCCCATGGTGCACTGCTCCATATCCCCAGATATGGTTTGCTGCAAGAACTCATTTGTACCCCATGCATACACCACATCCAGGTAAAAGAACTCTTCAGATGAACAACCTAACCTCCAAATCCTCCAGGAAGGGGGAAGGCAAGTAAGAATGTGAGGCGAGATGGACTACATACATTGAACGTTATGGTGAGTACATAACTTCTTGATGTTATGTAGTCCTATCTCACCTATGTTATGTAGTCCTATCTCACCTACATTCTTACTCGTGGGACAGCGTCCCTAGCACCTACATCCTGGGTGGCTCATAGGAAAACACTTCTGAGAACTGTGGAGCCAAAGGACGACCTGCCCCTAGAAACCACGTCCAATTTGTAATGGCAAACAAATGTGTGAGGAGAAGCCCAAGTAGCTGCAGCACATATATCATCCATTGACAATGTGGCCTGATAGGCTGTAGATGTAGAAACAGCCCGAGTAGAATGAGCCTTGACCGGAAACGGCAGATCTTTTCCTCCTGCGTGGCAGATGAGACACAACTAGATATCCATCTGGATAGGGTGACCTTGGAGACCGGGGACCCCATTCTGTTTTCCGAAAAAGAAACAAAAAGTTGATCAGACTTCCGGATATCTTTTGTTCGGTGCAGACAGAAGCGTAATTGTCTGTGTACATCCAACTGATGAAATCTAAATTCTGCCTTGTTCGAAAAGTGAGGAAAGAACACAGGCAACTCAGTGGATTGATTAAGGTTAGACACGGAAGCCACTTTAGGAATGAACAAAGGGTTTGGTCTAAGAGAGACCCTGTCCTTATGGAAGATTAAGTATGGAGGTTTGATGGATAGGGCTTGAATTTCTGAAACTCGCCTTGCTGAAGTGATTGCTGTTAAGAAGGCTGTTTTCCAGGTCAAGAATTTCAATTCACAGGTAGCTGCAGGCTCAAAAGGTGGTAAAGTAAGGGCTTGTAGAACAAAATTGAGATCCCAGGGCATGATTGGTTCGGAAACCGGGGGACGGAGCAACAGAGTACCCTTCAGGAAAGCCTTGCATAGTCTAGGAGACCTGAGACTAGGCTCATTGGCTCATTAGCGACATGAAAATTAGAGATAGCTGCCAATTGAACTTTGATGGTAATTGATGCGGAACCCTGATGGAAAAGCATAGACAAAAACTCTGAAGCGACTGGAGCTGTGTAAGGGTCAATGCCTCGGGTATGTGTCCAGATAGAAAACCTCTTCCATTTACTAGAATAAATCTTTCTAGTAGACGGCTTGAGAGGCCGACAATATATGAACCACTTCTGGTGAGAATTTATGAAGTCTAACGATGGAAGTGGAGTAGCCAGGCTGTCAACCGGAGGGTCATCAGGGAGGGGTGAAACTGTCCCGACATGTGCATCAGTAAGTCTGGTTGAGGGTCCAGAATCCAATGAGTGTCCACAATGTATTTCTGAAGAAAGGGGAACCAGACTTGGCAAGGCCAGTGTGGAGCAATTAGAATCATTCTGCTTCCCAAGGATTGCGCTTTCTGAATCACCTTTGACAACAAAGGAAATGGAGGGAAAGCATAAAGCAGACCGGAGGGCCAATCGTGAACCAGAGCATCCCTGGGTGACTCCCCCTGTGGGGGGATCAGCGTGAAGTAGCTGCTGCATTGTGCCTTGAGGGGTATGGCAAAAGGTCGCAGCAAGGCTGACCCCATCTGCTGAAGATTCGCTCTGCAACCAGGCGATTCAGGGACCACTCATAAGGCATCAGAATAGCTCTGCTTAGCCTGTCCGCAATCATGTTGGACTTCCCCGGAATGTGTGTTGCCACCAGAAACCGTTGGGAAGTTACTGCCCATTGCCACACTCGCATGGCCTCTCTGCACAGAGGGTAAGACCTGGTTCCCCCTTGCTTGTTTAGATACCACACTACATACATGTTGTCCGAGTGTATTGCAATCGTCCCTAGATGTAGAACACTCTGAAGTGCCTGCAACGCAAGTAGCACTGCTCTCATCTCTAAGATGTTTATATGTAGATGTATCTCGTGCTCTTGCCACATGCCTTGGACTGTCCTGCCAAGATAATGCCCCCCACCCCATCTGGGAGGCGTCCGTGGTCACCGTGGCAACCGGGATGGGTGGAGCGAAGGGCCTTCCCCCGTCCACATTGTTGGTGCAAAGCCACCAACCGAGGTCCTGCTTGCATCTGTCCATGAGCAAAGTGGGGTGAGAAAGTGGAAGTCTTTGGAGAGACCATTGAACAAAGAGGAGCCATTGGAGAATTTTCATGTGCAATCTCGCTAGAGGGACCAACATGATTGTTGCTGCCATGGTCCCTAGGCGTTTGAGAACCCATCTTGCCTTCGCTTTCCTCAGGGGCATCAGTATGTGTATCTGTCGTTGTGCAAGACTCTGATCCTCTCCTGCGGTAAAAATGCTCGCATTCGAATGGTGTCTAATTCTGCTCCTATAAAGTTGACACGCTGCAAGGGCAATAAAGCAGATTCTTCCCAATTTATTGTTATACCCAACTGGTGACAGAGTGATGGTAGCGTCCCTGGTTTGAACTAGCTGATGCCTGGTGGAGGCGGTAAGGAGCCAGTCGTCCAGATAAGGAAATACTTGGAATCCCTGATGTCTCAAGTGAGCCGTCACCACCGCCATACACTTGGTGAACACCCTGGGGGCTGTGGTGAGACCAAAGGGCAGGGCTTGAAACTGGAAATGACTGGGTCCCAGCCAGAAGCGTAGGTGACTCCTGGATGCCCTGTCCATTTTTACATGGTAGTAAGCATCCTTGAGGTCGATGGAGCACATCCATACCTCCTCTCCCAACAATGGGAGGATCGATTGTAACGTGACCATACGGAACTTGGACTTCTGTACATAGCTGTTCAGTTGGCTGAGATCTAGTAAGTCCCTAATCAGACTTGGTCTGAGGGGACGCGCTGGATGGCTCCTTCTTCTAGCAGCTTTGAAACCTCTGAGGCTGCTTGAAACCTTTGACATGGTTAAATGTCTGGGATTTTTCTGATTGAAGGGGGTTCTGATGTAAACGGAATGAGATAACCTCCAGAAATTATCCATAATACCCATCGATCCTGGGTGATGCTTTCCCAGGCTTCCGGATATAATGAAATTCGACCCCCGACTGGCTCCGGATAAGCACAGCCGGGCACTCCCTCAGGAACGAGAGTAGGGAGAGTCACGAAAGGAAAATTCGACCCCTGACTGGCTCCAGATAAGCACAGCCGGGTACTCCCTCAGGAACGAGAGTAGGGAGAGTCACGAAAGGAATCGCATCTCCCAAATTGCATGGGCCCCCTCTGCCTCTGGGGCGGCTTCTCCCTGAATAACCTCCCCCTCCTCTGCCTCTGGAGGGGGGCTCACCTTGTGCGGCAGGAAAAAAACTATGATTTCTTGAACCCCCCCCCCGCTGGGCCTTGGGATAAGGCCTAGAAGGAAGGGAAAAACAGACCCCTACGGCAGACAGGGTCTTTCCTTCTTGCTCGCACCTGGTGAGGGTGTCTTTCACTTTGGTCCCGAACAAAGAACCATCAAAGGGGGCGTCAGCGAAGGAAGATTTGAAGGCCTCCGCAAAGTGACACAGGCGCAGCCAGGCTTGCCTTCAAAGGGCATCTCCTCAGCTTGCTGCCCTACTCGCTCCCTCGGCTGCATACGAAATGAGCCTCATGGATGAGTTGACAATGGAATTGAGGGTAGAGACCTGGGCTTTAACAGTCTGGGCCACCGCCTCAGGAACGTTACCCACAAGAGTATCTCCTAACTCCTTGAGGAGATCTCTCTGGAGCCAAGTGAAGTGAGACAGGTAGCTCAGTGACTGTAAGGTAAAGGTTGCTGACAAGAAGGTACGCTTCCCGTACCGGTCCATGGTCCCAGACTCCTTCGGAAAGAAACTTGTTGGGATGCCTGGGCTGGGCAGGGGCTCCCCGGAATCAGGGTTTTCCCACACTCTTCGATATATCAGATCAAGGAGCTCAAAGGGTAGAGACACCCAGGAGGTGGAGGGCTGAGCACCAAAAGCCTTAAGGAATACAGACTCCTCTTCGGTAGGGGCTTTGGACGGCCAGTCACCTCTTTGTTTCAGTATCTTCAGGATGTCGGAGAAGGAAACAGAGGATGACCCCAATTCCTCGAGGTTAGTATCAGAGGTGAGGGACTCATCCTGGGAGTCTATGTGCTTTCGCTTGCACATTTTCTTTCTAGGGGGCTTCTCAGGCACGAACTCTGAGGGGCCCTAGGCCCTGGTGCTCTGTCCATGGATAGGTGGTGATCAGAGGCTCTCAGAGTGTTGGGGGACAGAGTGACCAACCCGCCTGATGCAGCTGACGATCTGGCCAGCATGGTCTGCATAGCCTCGAAGACACTCCCCCTGTGTCCGAGGAGCGACCAGCCTCCGAGGCCATTACGGGGGTCGGAGTTCCCCGAGCCGAAGCACCGAGAGGGAGACTCAGAACTGAAATAAGCCCAGAGATATCCCCCTCTGGCCCAATTGAAGAATCCCGAGTCCCGAACCCCAAGGACAGAGCCAACTGGGTCGGAGCCGATGCCGGTACTGATGGAGCCAAAGGGGCCATTGGAACCAGCCTAGGAACATCACACGGCGCGTAACACTCCAGCTCCCAAGACAGAGGTGTGCTCGGAGGAGGAATAATCGAAGATGGGGTCGGGGCGGGCTCCGGAGCAGACTGGGCCGGAGCCGAAAATAATTTTGCCAAAACTGGTGACTGGAGAAGCCTCTGGACCACCCTATCAACATCCACATCCAAAATGGTCCTGGAGGATTTGGAAGACAGGGAGGGAGATCGAGATCTCATCTCAGGAGAAACTGGTCAGAGACTGGGCGATCGGCTCCTAAGAAGTTCCAATAAAATTGGAGCAGACGCCGGTTCCGTCAACACAGACACTTCCTGCGGCCCCGAGGACAGTAGAGCCGAGGAGGTCGATGCAATTTTTGAGAATTTCTCCAGGGGCTCCGATGAAGCTGACTGAGCCGGAGATCTCTTTTTAGACTTGCCAGATTTTGACTTACCACTGGGAGACTAATCCATAGCCTCTTCAAAAAGAGGGTTTCAAGAGTCCCTTTAAAATTAGCTTATTCTTTCTCTCTTGGAGAACTCTAGGACTGAACGCATGACAAAAACTGCAGGACTCCTGCAGGTGAATGGCTCCCAGGCAATAGACACAAATGGAATGCCCATCGGTGATGGACATTATGTACCCACATTTAGAGCACTTTTTGAAACCCGAAGGTTTGTGCTCCTTGGAATCTTTGGACATCTTCACTACTACACCAAAAACAAGTCTGAAAAGAACTCAAAGGTGCTCACACCACAAAACGCGGGAACGACAACTAAGCAGTGACCAAACACACACACTAGAGAAGCAAGTCAAAACCTCTAACCAAAAACGGTTGATGACCACAAGGAAAGGGAGTAGCCCAAACCTCAAGCAAGTCAAAACCTCTAACAAAAAATGGTTGATGACCACAAGGAAAGGGAGCAGCCCAAACCTCTAACTTAAACGGTTTAGACCGTACACACACAGAAGACAATTAGAGAAGGATTAGGTCCTCTAACTGAAATGGGCCTAGCCCAAGGGAACAGTCAGCGGGATAACACACAAACAAGCACACAATCACAACCTCAAACACTAGACAATAGCTATGAAAATAGCTTTTGTTTAGGAGCCAAAACTTTTCTTTAAGACAAGAAAAAAAGGTACTTAGTCACAGCCAAGCGAGACCACGTCCGAGCTACACGAGCGGCAAAAAAAATCTGGGGATATGGAGCAGTGCACCATGGGATACCTGCTTAGCCCAGCCAATGAAAGACTTCAAGCCAGAAAAGTCGGCAGAGTCGGAGTCGATATTCGGCTCCGAACCCACGGTTAAGAATGTAGGCGAGATTGGACTACATAACATCACGTATTTATGAACATGCACGATATTGCCAACAAAAATGAAAACAGTGCCCTGTATAGACATTCCAACCAATGCAACAGTTATAGCAAGTTTCACTTTGCTATTTTAGAAAAGATCACATTAGATCCATCCTGAAGGAGGGGAGCTGGAAGAATTAAATACGTGAACTGTATTGGCAACTTAAACTGGGGGCTACCATTACCCCTGGTCTGAATGAGTGTTTCAATTACACCCGTTTTAAACACTGAAGACTAATAAGTCACAACCCAAGTTTTTCCAAATCTAACATTTATTATATATATGTTTTACACCATTACTTTTAAATAAATAATAAATAAGAGTTCTGGAAGCTGGGTTAAGAAGGGAGGTGATGATCAGTGATCAGCAGTATGGTTTCATGCCAGGAAAGAGCACTACAGATGCAATGTTTGCTCTGACAGTGTTGATGGAGAAGTACAGAGAAGGTCAGGAGTTGCACTGTGTCTTTGTGGACTTAGAGAAAGCATATGACAGGGTGCCTAGAGAGGAGTTGTGGTATTGTATGAAGAAGTCGGGAGTGTCAGAGAAGTATGTAAGAGTGGTACAGGATATGTACAAGGGTAGTGTGACAGGGGTGAGGTCTGCGGTGGGAGTGACGGATGCGTTTAAGGTGGAGGTGGGATTACATCAAGGATCAGCACCGAGACCTTTCTTATTTGCAATGGTGATGGACAGGTTGACAGACGAGATCATACAGGAGTCCCTGTGGATTATGCTGTTTGCAGATGACATTGTGATCTGCACTGAGAGTAGGGAACAGGTGCAGGAGACCCCGGAGAGGTGGAGATATGCTCTAGAGAGAAGAGGAATGAAGGTCAGCAGGACTAAGACAGAATATATGTATGTGAATGAGAGGGCAGATAGAAGAATGGTGAAGATGCAGGGAGTAGAGGTGGTAGAGGTGGCAAAGGTGGATGAGTTTAAATACTTGGGATCAACAGTTCAGAGTAATGGTGAGTGTGGAGAGGTGAAGAAGAGTACAGGCAGGATGGAGTGGGTGGAGAAGTGTCAGGAGTGATTTGTGACAGACTAGTACCAGTAAGAGTGAAAGGGAAGGTCTACAAGAGGGTAGTGAGACCAGCAATGTTATATGGGTGGGAGACAGTGGTATTGACAAAAAGGCAGGAGTCAGAGCTTGACGTGGCAGAGTTGAAGATGTTAAGATTTGCACTGGGTGTGACGAGAATGGACAGGATTAGGAATAAGTATATTAGAGGGTCACAAAAAAAGTGGATAAATGGTGCTGTCGCAACCCAGTAATCAAAGTCAGAGCACCACTCGATCAGTGATGGATGTAGGCAACCGTTTATTCAATGTTCAAGCACCAAACCAAGTCAAACCCAACACTTTAACGTTGTTAACATACAAATAACGTTTTTGTCATAAATTTCATCAACGTGATGAAGTTGATGACGAAAACGTTATTTGTATGTTAACAACGTTAAAGTGTTGGGTTTGACTTGGTTTGGTGCTTGAACATTGAATAAACGGTTGCCTACATCCATCACTGATCGAGAGATATATTAGAGGATCAGCCCAGGTTGGAAGGTTTGGAGACAAAGACAGAGAGACAAGATTACGTTGGCTTGGACATGTGCTGAGTAGGGATGCTGAGTATACTGGGAAAAAGATGCTAAGGATGAAGCTGCCAGGTAACAGGAAGAGGAAGGCCTAAGATAAGGTTTATGGATGTGGTGAGAGAGGACATGCAGGTGGTTGGTGTGACAGAGCAAGATGCAGAGGACAGGAAGAAATGGAAACCGTTAATCCGCTGTGGCAGCCCCTAACTGGAGCAGCCGAAAGAAGACGACTAAATAAATGTTCTGATGCACTTTGTTGCACTACTTGTTTGGCAAGGACCGTGTATCATTGCTTATTTTGCATTTGTTCTCAGGCCCTTTAAAGAACACCACAGTTCTTAGTAATTAACCAGCTACCAAATGAAATCTTTTTATGCACTATTTAATGGATCTGTGCTAGGACCACTTTATTTGGATGAAGTCTCTTGTATGAGACGAAAGCAGTCATTTTAATTTTTTCAGATTGTGACTATTTCCGGACCCTCATTTGGTGTTGATTTTCTTTGGTTTCAAGTTTCTGGTTGACGCTGTACCATTTGTGTCTAGTCTGTATTCAACTTGTGGGACAGAGTCCCCAGACACAATTCCTAGTGAGGAACTAAGGAAGGAATTCTGCCAGACTAGAGAGTCAAGCTCAACAGGGTCTTCTTTCCCCACTGATTCTGCCAAGCCCATTCTCTTGGCTGTGTTCACTAGCTAGTAGGTAGGGACAGTGGGAATCATGTTCATCCATTCATGTGAGTCACAAATTAGATGACGGGGCATTTGGCTACCTTGAGAGTCATAGCTACTCCCCACCATTTACCTGCACTTCATTGAATTTCATCACTTTGACATTCAGAGCACTAGCCAGAAACCAAAAGACCTGGACTGAATGGGAAACAAATGTATGATGGCCCAACTAAGTAGCAGCAGCTGATAAGGTAAGTACTCGTGAAATAAAAGCTGTAGAAATAGCTACAGTGCTAGTCAAATGACCTCTAGGCTTTTGTTAAAGAGAGACTTGCCTCTCAGACTATGCAATTAGATAAAATTAGTGTAGATACAGGCAAGCCAACCTGGATTTTAAGGAAACTGGCTAGATTTCCTGGAGGACTTGATAAGTTCAAGATAAAACTGTTGTTGCCTCCTGACAAAGAGGTTAAGAATATGTTCCCCACCGTTCGGGGAGGTATCAGATAGACATGTTTTCCATCTGAACTACAATCACACCTCTGGGGAGGATGTCCGCAAACACTAGGCCACCACACTTATCTCCAAAATGGTGATGTGAATGTGCATCACTGAAGACCAGGACCCTTGAACAGTCCTCTTCAAAATGCTTTCCGCCACCCCAGGAGGGAGGCATCATGGAGACTGGACAATGAAGGAATTATAAAAGGTTTTCCATGATGTACTGGCAGAGGCTGTAGCCACCACTTAATCTGCTCATGGTGCACTTGTCAGCTATAATCCAGAAATCCAAAGGATGTGAAAGGAGTGACCACTGTATGGCCATTGTCCATTGCAGTACCCCCATATGATACCTGTCCACAGGGGCCAGTCCTATCAACACTACCATATGACCCAAACTCTTTAGAATTGCACAAGCTGGAGGTTTGAATCTTAAGCACTGACAGGGCCTGAGCTCAAAAGCTGAGAACTCTGGAGTTCACGAGCCTGGCAATTTGATGAGCCATTGTTCAAATGACATCCTATGAACTCTTAAGACTTATACAGGCTGAAGGCTCAATGTTGGGCAATTGATTACGAAAATCTAAGTATCACATAGCTGGAGCAAGGAATCCCTGTACAAAATCAACAATGTCTTTGTGGAGGCCATGAGGAGCTAATCGTCCAGGTACAGAAAGACCCAAAACCCCTGCCATGCACTCTTAACACCTGGGGGGGCTGTGCTAACACAAACAGCAGGACCCTCTGAGAATGCAAATCTTTATACTATAGCTGGCATCCTTGAGGCCTCTGGAGCACTTCCAATCACACTTAGTCACAGGCATTATGGACTGCACTGTGACCCTCTGGAACTTGGTCTTTCTGACTAATTGGTTCAACTTGCTAAAGTACAAGATTGGTCCAAGGTCCTTTGTCTTTTGTACTAAAAAGAATCTGGAACAGATCCTGGATCTTCTTTGGTATGGTTAGACCTCTTGAAGGACTATTTCCAAGTAGCTTGTGAATCTCTGTCATGGAAGATCTCTGACTGGGTTGATCAGGGAGACACTTTGGGAGACCATTGGGAATTTCCATAAAGGGGATAACCTACCCCCTGGATATGACAGCATTCAGGTGTCTGAGATGATGGCCTCAGAAGCTTTGGGGTGGAGAGCTGAACTACCGACTACCTCCAGAGGTGAGCAGTCAGGCAACTCTTCAGGACTGCTGAAGGGCCAACTAGCAAAGCCCCCCCCCCCCCCAGAAGCCCTGATTCTGCATACTACCTCTACCCTCAAGAGGAGACCGGGGGGAGGGTCCTGGTAAGAGAACTGAGACTTACTGAAGAGACATCTACCACCTTTCAGATTCCTAGAAAAGGAATGTTGGGGGTGGGGTGGAAAAGTGGGCTCCAATGGCAGACAGTGTCTCCCCATCTTGTTCAATCCTCGTCAAGAGGTCTTTAACTTTGGGTCCAAGGGAGGAGGACCCATCAAAAGGGGTATTAATACAGGACACTTTGAAGTTGTCTAGAAAGCTGCATATAACATCCAGACATGATGCCTCAATGTAATTCTGGAACCCACAGCTTTGGACACTCCACAGGTCGCTTTTGAAAGGAAGTCTCAAACTGATAATGGAATTCAGGGTGGGGGGGGGGGGGGGAGTATCCAGCTTCTTCTGGGTATCTGGAGACTGCTGTGTTTTGAGGGTGGTAGTCGTTTGAGACCAGATCTCACTGAAGTAGCGTCATGTGAGAGAAGAGCCCTCAGAGTAAAAGGTGGAGGAGGCACAGAATTGCTTCCTTAAAAATCGAAGCAGCACCCAACTCTCCCTGTTTAGGGGGTGAATCAAGGAGCTCTTCAGAAATCTGTGTGGCAGCTGGGTCCTTGTTCAAATGAGGCCTTCAGGGGAGGGGGTGCACCAAGAACTTTATCTAGTTTCTGAAGGATTGGTTCTACTGTCAGGCTCATTCCATGTCCTCAGAGATACATTCCATGTCCTCAGAGATACGTCTTAAAGCACATCTGGAGCATGCACCACCCACAGTATGGATGAGACTATATCAAAGGTCTGCAGGAAACAAGTGCTTCGTCCACTGTGATGAAACAGAAGAGGGGGAAGAGCACGCTAGTCTTTCCAATGGGGCATGATGTCCAGGAGCAGTTTGATTACTTGTCAGTAGTACAGATGGAAAATGGAAGGGGTGCTGGCTGGAGACATCCAACCCTTCTCTAAGAACATCTTCTCTACAAAGGCAGAGGCTTAAGAGGGCCTCCCAGGAGAGAGAGTCCTGGAACCCGAACCCGCAAAAGAAAGCCCCAACCCCAAAAGGTACAGCACTCAGACCAGATGTTGAGACCACAGCTGAGCTAAGGCAGAAGCTCTAAGGGGGAGTGACAAACTGGAATAAGGAACTACCATAAAGCTCCAGCCTCGACATCAAGGCCTAAAGGAGCCACCAGCCTTAAACAGGTTGTGATCAAAGTTACCAAGGAACATAACGGACCCTAAGAGTGCCAGGCTGATGGTGCAATCCAGAGGGTGGAAAACTATCTGCCCCAAAGACCTCAGATCTGAGGGGGCAGAGGGAGGAAATCCTAAAGATGGATTAGAGGGACCCAGAGTATGTAAGACCCAAAAGTGATAAGCCCCAATTCCATCTGTGCCTGCATAAAGCACTGAATCAGTTACTCCAATCCTGGCTGATACTACTTAGTGACCTAGGTGACCAAACAGACTAAGCCACCTTGGACAGCTTGAGGGGTCTAAACAGAGACCCAGTATGTCAAATCTGAGACAGAGAAGCTAGGAAACAAGGTGAAGGGGAAGAATCTGTTGAGCAAGGAGGAGGGGAAAGAGGGGCACTACCTTACCAAACGGTGCCCCTTTAAAATCAGAAAGGCTGGGTATGCTCAGAACCAGTGAACTTTTGAGGTTTTTGGCACCAAAGGGGATTGTCTCTAAGATGTCAGAGCCAAAGCCAGAGACAAGGAACAAGGAAGTCCTAAAGCCAATGGTCCTTCAGACTTGGTCCCCAAGGGACCTGTCCTCCAGGTGGAAGCAGAGGAAGACCTATTGCACTCCCCTCCAGGAATGCCTTGAATCTCATGGTGAAGGCATTTCAGACCCAGTCTTGAGCTCCCAGGGGACAGGCCTTTGAAATAACAGAACTAAAAGGCAAGAGGCTTTTAAGGAAGGGCTTAACTTTGCACTCATTAAGGGCCTGAAAACCAAAGCTGTCACAGATGTTCTGGACCTGGGCAGACACCTGAGGTAAGCATGCTGAGCAGGTAATTTGTGCCCATAGGAGATGCACTTCTTAAACCCCTTGTTCATGACAGTCCCAAAACGCATGCACATACCCACCCAAAAAGTGGGCTCTCTACAATGGGGGAAAAGGGCAGGAAGGGTATAGAAGAAAGGGTTCAACCTACCTAACCTAGCAAAAAACTACAACACATTACCTAGCAAGGCCAAACCATACACAAACCTAGCACTAGAATAAAAGTGGGAAAGGGAAATCTCACCACTTCAAGAAATTTGAGAACACACACACACTGAGCCAAGGACCAAGCTGCAGACCACCATTGTCAGTAAACTACATCTGAGGAGTTAGAGGCAGGGAGTTATGGGTAAGGGAAGCAGAGCCAAGTTGAGCTGAAAGGCATTAAATAATCTAGTGTTGATGTGAAGTCCCACAAACTGAATACAGATGGAGCAAATGTATCTTTCTATTTACCAAGATCTACTATAAAAGGTTTCTCAGTGTTAAGAATGCATACCACTTTAAAGAGCATGATGGGTCCCTGGCCATCAGTAGAACTTAAGAAACCATGTTGATAAATTAACTTGAAGCAGATATCTAGATGAAGCTTGCCAGACAGGTGGGATAAGAGATCTGAGGCACACTGTAGACTGAGCCATGATGGGGCCACAGCAGGGGGACTCACACTTGTCAAGGCCAAAAAGGAGCTATAAGAATTACTGTGGCAGTTCAAATCTTTACTTTCTGAAGAAACTTCAGAATAATGGCTGGCGTAGAAAGGCATAGAGTCACCATGACAGCTAGCTGATTAGAAAATACATTGCTTCATTTAGTTTGATGGGGATGTGAAGTTCCCGCAAGTCTTCCCTAAGCAGCAGATCTATGCTACCCAAGTGTTAAGGGATTAACCTTCTGCAGGCATGTCTCTACTCAGCTTGTCCACAATGCAGTTGTTCCAACAAAATATGTGCTGCAATATGAAGGTGTTGAAAAGGCATAACACATTTCCCAAACTCTAATGGATTTGGTTCCTCTCTCTGATGTAAGCCACTACCACCACACTGTCAGTTGAGTTGCTTGATTCAAGAGCTGGATCAAAGATCAATGAAAGAAATATATTACAAAGAGTCAATGAGACCCATAATGTTTTAAGTATGAAATCAAATGAACACAGTAATCAAGACTGATAAAAATTAATGTGATCTCAGAAGTAAATAGAACGTTACTGTGCAACTCACAGACAAGTCTTAACCACAAAAATAGAGAGCAGAAAGGGAAAGAAAATGCCATTAAAAGTTTCTCTATTCAATGCTTCCGTAAAGCACGTATGACAAGAAAGGTCACTGTTAAAGTACAATGCTTAGACATGTTAAAAAAAACACAACAGACCAGAATCTATTGTATTTCTAAATCACAAAAGCATAGACAGAAAAACTTAGATATACAGATAATTACAAAGGAAAAACTACAAAATAAGCACTTCATTGATCCAAATCAATTTTACAGAGAATTGGAAAGCAAAGCAAAACACAGAGACACTAAATAAACACACATATTTTGGAAAAATATCTACTAAGACCCTGTGGAACAAAGATACTGAATGGACAGAAGAGAAAAACAGTAAGTTCAAATATACAGGATATGAAATGGGATGAAGTAACAGCAAAATAATTGAAATAAAATTAAGAAAAGCTCAACCTGAAAACCCCAGGCACAGGCACAGTACCTACCTTCTTCTGGCTAGAAATACTGACATTACGCGAACATTTAGCCCTGAATAAGAAGTACCTGTATGTGCACCTCAAAACAGGCAACAACCTGGTTAACAGGAAAAAATATATTCTTCCTGAAGCAAAAACCTGCATGCTACTCTAAAAACTAAAGACCAATAAACTTGCTTTTCAACAATATATAAACTATATACTGGAATTGACAGTTTATAGTGGTTAACAATAATCACAGCAATAGAACAAAAAGGTAACAAAATAAAGTCACATGGCACAAAGGATTATTTGTTGTTAAAGTCATAATGGAAAACTGTTAAAAAAAATAAGTATGGTATGGATGGATTATAAAAGCAGTTGACAGCATCACACATTCATGGATTAAAGAGTGGTTAAAGATATATCCTATACTGATCAACTACATACATTACACTGACCATAAAACAGTGGCAAATAACTTTGCCACTAAGCCACGAGAAGACAAATTATCCCAAAGATAAAAATTCGAAGGGGATAATACAGGGCGACTGTCACCACTGTGCATTTCCCTTAACGCATTAAACTGTCTAATAGATTAGGTATCCATTACAAACCGGCTCCCAGACAAAGTGTAAAAGACTTTGTGGGCGATTTAATACTGTATAGTTATTCAGATGAGCTGAAAGCACAACTGAAGTGGCCAAAACTCTAACAGTCATTTGCTCTTTATAAATGTGCGAAAGGAAGATTTTAAAGCAGGAGAGTTGCAGCACCAAGAAATCAGTCTTGGACAAGAATGTGATAAAGGAATTTGAGCAGGAAGGGGGTGTATAAATATCTGGAAAATGAAGGATCAACAAATGCGAACAAGACTCAGTAAAGAATATTTTAGAAGACTAAAATTAATGGAGAACCGCACCTACAGACAAAAGAAAAACATATTTCATCATGGTTTGGCATTTCATACATTTTACCACCACTCTGGGACTATTTACAGGTTTTTAAATATTTGTATACCTTATTTCTGAGTCTGACCACATGGGGTCTGGCATCTTGAAGTAATTCTGATTGTTTACTCTGCCTCTAGGTATCCCACAATACATTGCTTGTCTGTAAAAAAAATTACATCACACAGGCCTCTGTCGCTGCATTGATTTTACATGCATACACTGCTTTCAGTTTTAAGTAACATTTCATGTCATTCAATGACTATTTAAAACACAAAAACAGTGCAAATGCCACAGAACAGACTTTCAAAGTGCTGTTTATTGCTGCTTCTTTTTAGAATGGCTAAATTGCAGTATTTTGTGAGGCCTGAATTGTACTAGTTTGACTCATCTCCCACCCCCTTCACATCTGACATTCCTAGCTGTCAAAGTGCTAAGGTAATTTGACCTGTTGCCTGCTGTGATTGACAGCTCACAGCAGGAGACTTGACTCATGTATGGTTTCCTTGTTCTAACCTTTAACTTTCTGTATGGGTAAGGGAAGGACCAGGGAGCTGTGACATCACAGCATGGATAAGTTTTTAGGACGGTCATGGTGATGTCAGTTTGGGGAGGGTACTGGCCAGAAAACTACCCATATTCATTGGCCTTGATGACATCAATGAATTGGGGACTGCAGCAAGCTTTTCCAGGGCAGGATAAGAGTTTTTTGAAA
Organism: Protopterus annectens; assembly: GCF_019279795.1. Classification (NCBI taxonomy): domain Eukaryota; kingdom Metazoa; phylum Chordata; order Ceratodontiformes; family Protopteridae; genus Protopterus; species Protopterus annectens. The sequence goes on along the minus strand of NC_056739.1, from coordinate 1,208,702,500 downwards.
GTGAAACTATCACAGTACATTAAGGTACTGTTCTACTGTAGAGAAATAGTATATTTAAAATATTTTTAAGTGCTGTATTGTTGTTTATTCATAGCAGAGACAGTAAACGGGGAGAAAAAGGACAGAAGTTGAGCATTTAATAATAAAATCCCATTGCTATCCTTTAATATTGAAATCCCGGAAGAAAGTCCAAGCTATAAACCAATTTGCTTATCCTGATCTAAAACAAGAAGTTATGTAGTTATGTACTTACCATAACGTTCCATGCGAGTTGTTCATCTCACCTTCATTCTTACACATCGGTTCAAATTCGATCCATCGGCTCTGAGTCGGCCGCTTTCACAAGCTCAAGGTTTTAGAGTAGCTCAAGGCCAAGACCCTATCCCATGATGCTCTCCGTCTCACCTCAGATCTAGTTTGCTGATCCCAACATGTAAAACATAACACAAATGATACTCCAGCCGGAATAAGAAATCTTAGAACAAGACCCATCAGACCACAAAGTCTTACTCGTTCTTTGAGAAGCCTGGAGGGGGAAGGCGGGTGGGAATTAAGAATGAAGGCGAGATGAACAGCTCACATGGAACATTATGGTAAGTACATAACTTCTTTATGTGAAGTTGTTCAATCTCGCGGTTCTTTCTTGCACATGGGTAACGTCCCAAGCACCCTAATCCTGGGTGGCTCACAGGAGTATATTCCTGAAGACAGTGGAACCAAAGGAAACCCTGTCCCTGGAGGCCCTACTTTGTAATACGTGATGAAGGTAGACCAAGTGGCAGTTGCACATAGTGTCCAAAGGCAGCCTAGCCGCATAAGCTGAGGAAATAGAAACAGCCCTAGTGGAATGCGCTTTCACTCTATGTTCTAATGGTTGATTCACTGAGGAGTATGTGAATTTTATGCAATCAGTTAACCATCTGGAAAGCGTAACTTTGGATACTGGTAGCCCTTTCTTTGTGTCAGCATGAGAAACAAAGTTGTTCTGATTTTCTAAATTCTTTTGTTCTGTCCAAACAGAATCTTAACTGACTGTGAACATCAAGTTTATGCAACATATACTCCAACTTGTTAGAATGGTTACTGAAGAAAGCTGGGAGTTAACAGTTTGATTCAGGTTAGCTTTCGAACATACCTTTGGAAGAAATGAAGGGTTAGTCAGTGACACTGTCAGGGTGAAACACCAAATATGGGGGTTTGATAGATGGGGTATGAAGTTCAGACACTATGTGCTGAGATAATGGCTACTAAGAAAATAGTTTTCCAAGAAAGAAATTTTAACTGGCAGGATGATGCAAGCTCAAAGGAAGGAAGAATAATCTGTAATAACACAAAATTCAGATTCCAGGGAGTAAAAGGTTGTCTAACACGCGGTCTAAGATATATGGTACCTTTTAAAAAGGCCCTACAATATAGTCTGTGAGACCTTAGGTTAGAACCTTCAGATCAGAGGTGAAAATTCGAAATTGCCGCCAATTGAACTCTTACAGTGGCAGCTGCAGCACCTTCATGAAAAAGCTTAGTCAGGAATTCCAAAATGCTAGCAATTGGGGTGACCTACGGGTCAATATTATTTTGCAAAGCCCAAAAAGCAAATCGCTTCCATTTGCTTGTGTACAACTTTCTAGTGGAAGCTTTATGAGGACACAAGGATATGTTGTACCTCCAAGAAGAAATCGTGTAACCTGGCTAAATTGCAGCAGCCAAGCTGTCAATCTGAGGGAAGAGGAGGATGAAGAGCCCCTGACGAATGAGTCAGTAGATCTGGAACCGGGTCCAGAATCTAAGGTTCCTCTATTTTGTAGAGTCGAAGGAAGGGAAACCAAATCTGTTGAGGCCAAAACAGGGCTATTAAAATTACAGTCCTCCTCACGGCTTTGGTTTTCTGCAAGAATTTCAGAATCAGGGGAATTGGTGGAAAGGCATATAGTTGTCCCAAGGTCCAATAGTGTACGAGCGAATCCCTCAGGCTGTCCCCTGGTGGGGGATTCAAGGCAAAGTAGTTTCTGCATATGGCATTCATAGGGGATGCAAACAGGTCGCAGCAAGGCTGGCCCCACCTGCAGAAAATCATCTCCGCAACCTCGTCTTTGAGGGACTACTCATGCAGCATCAGAATGGCTCTGCTCAGTTTGTCCGCGATCACGCTGGATTTCCCCAGGATGTGCATTGCTATCAGAAAGCGCCTGGTGGATACAGCCCACTGCCAAATTCTCAGGGCCTCTTGACATAAGGGGAAAGACTTGGTTTCCCCCTTGCTTGTTGATATACCTGACCACAGACATGTTGTCGGTTTGGACAGCAATTGTCCCCAGAGGTAGAGAGTCGTGGAAATACTTCAACGCCAAAAGTACCGCTCTCAACTCCAGGACATTGATGTGCAACTGTGACCATCTCCGACCAGATGCCTTGGGCTGTTCTTCCCTGAAAAAGCTCCCCCCACCCTATCAGAGAAGCATCTGTGGTCACTGTGGCTGATGGGGGAAGAAAGAACAAATGGGCGACCTACTGTTACATGATGGCTGGTCAACTACCATTGAAGATCCTTTCTGCATGAATCTGTAATCATTATCAATAATGACATCGGACGTTACTGGCAAGACCACTGGGTGAAGAGTAACCACTGAAGTATTCTCATGTGCATACGCCCCAGAAGAACTGCTACGAGTGTTGCTGCCATAGTACCTAGTAGTTTAAACACTTGAGAGGCTGGTACTTTTTTGCTTGTCAGAATGTCTGATACCTGTTTTTGAAAAGTGACTATTCTGTCCAGTGGTAATTTTACCATGGCGGTGGGGTGTCTAAGTGCTCCGATAAAGGAGATATGCTGAGATGACAACACAGACTTGAATTTTATAGTTATTCCTAACTGAGAGCACAGACAGAGTGTGATCCAACCTGGATAGAAGTAGTTGATGCCTGGAGGTGGCGGTAAGGAGCTAGTCGTCCAGATACGGAAACACTTGGAATCCTAGATACCTCAGGTGAGCCGTAACCACTGCCATGCATTTGGTAAACACCCAGAGTGCTGTTGTGAGACCAAAGGGCAGTGCTCGGAACTGATGGTGACTGGCTCCCAGCCAGAAACGCAAGTGATCTTTGGATGGTCTGGCCATTTTGATAGAAAAGTACGCATCCTTGAGATCTATAGAGCACATCCAATTGCCCGTTCCTAGAAACAGAAGAATTGATTGCGACATGACCATCCAGAACTACTTCTTTACAAAGGAATAGAGTCTGCTGAGGTCCAAGTTGGGCCACCAGTCCCCCGTTTTCTTTGGAACTAAAAAGAACCTGGAGTAGGTTCCAGATCCTATTTGGTCTGCTGGGACTGGCTGGATGACTTTTCCTGCAGCCTTTGAATTTCTATGGCCACTTGATCCCTGAGACTGGGTGGAACGTTCAGGATTTTCCTTCGTACTGGCGGGGGTTCTGAGAACGGAATGACATAACCTCTGGTAACAAGTTTTTGTACCCACAAATTTATTGTAATTTCTAGCCAGGCATCTGGATACAGAGACAAGCGACCCCCAACTAACTCTAGAGTAGGACAGCCGGGCTTCCTTTCAGGAGTGCTGGTAGGGCTTGCCAAAGAACTGATCCCCGTCACCCTGGTTTTGCGGACCCTCTCTGCTGCCTAGGTGGCATCTTCCATTATTACCCCCTCCTCTGCCCCTGGAGGGGGGTTCACTATGTGTGTTCTGAAAAGCTCCTTGGGACTTCCGGAACCACATATTTCCTCCCTTTTGCCTTTGGGGTACAGTCTAGTACGGGTGGAAAAACGGACTCCTATTGCAGATAGTGAGGGTCGCCTTGACACTGGGCCCGAATAGGGATGAGCATTCAAATGGGGTATTATTTTATTTTATTTTACATTTGTTAACCGGGCTAGTCCAGCTGGATACATGTCCATTTTCAGTGGAGGCCCGAGGAGAAAAGCTCCGCTAACTACTTCATAATAAAATAATACAACAATATACAATAGTATAAAACAAAAAAAAAAACAAGAACATTAAAACTCAAATACAGTATAATTAGGCAATAGAGAACAAACTGTGCCTTAGAAGATAAGCATGGTCAGTAACTAACAAGGTTAAAAATAAAAATTAATTACAAAATTTATAAGTTGAGAGAAGGGTGGAAGCTATTTTTAGGAGGGGGGGGGGACAGAGACACCACAGAAATGGAAATAGTATAATGATAAAGGTAAGAAAGAGGAGGGAGTGAAGAAGGTCAGCTAGGGTTATTGCAAGAGAAAAGCCAGAGGTTGGTTAGGAGATGTTTCTTTAGATTTAAGTAAGGTGGGAGTCAAAAGGTCAGCCAGCGTTATTGCACGAGCATAGCCAGTGGTTGGTTAGGAAGTGTTTGAGTTTGAGTATTAACGAAGGAAGACTTGAAGGCTTCCGCAAAGGAGCACAAGCGCATCCAGGAAAGTCTCCGAAGAGACATTGCTGAACCCACTGCCTGACTCAAACCATTGGCTACATAAGAAATGAGCCGCATGGATGAGTTAGCTATGGAATTAAGGGTATTAAGCTGGGCTGTCACCTTATCAGAGACACCTTCAGCTGTACTACCCTGCAGAGTATCTCCAAGATCTTTTAGGAGATCTCTTTGAAGATGGGTACAATGTGTCAAACAGTTGAGCGATCGCACAGCAAAAGTCACAGAACTAAAGATGCATTTCCCATACCTGTCCATAGTCCTGGAATCTCTATTAGGAGGATGGACAGCAGAAGAGGTTTCAGACATCTCTTTCTTGGTGGCCGCCACCACCACCATGGAATCAACCGGCACTCCCTTGGTAAGGAACATTTTGTCTTGGGGTGACTTAATAAATTTGTTGTGCCACCGAAGGACAGGTTCCACAGCATCAGGAGACCCCCACACCCTTCGAGCAATCAACTCCATTAGTTCAGAGGGCGGAGTCACCCAGGCGGTGGGCGGTTCAGACCCAAAGGGTCTCCCCTTCAGGAGCACCGAATCATCAGTAGGGCTAACAGACTGCCAGTCACCCCTCTGCTTAAGGACTTCAAGGATATCAGCAAAGGAGATATCCTCTGAGGGGGACTATGGGGACCCTTCTGACAACTCTAAATCGGTGTCTGATGGAACCGACTCCTGTGGGGAGTCCAAATGCCTCCTCTTGCAAAGCTTCTTCCTGGGAACCTCAGTGGGGGCTTCCGGTGAGGTCTCAGTAGAACATGGGTCACCCAATGGGGCTACCGGAGGCTCTGGGTCTCGACGCTTTACAGGGACCTGTGATGTAGAGGTAGAAAGTGGCACTTTAGAGGAGGAAGACCCTGATGATGGAGTCTTGGAAGACATAACCCTCCTCATAGCATTGAAGGCTCCACTGCGAGGAAACAGCCAGTTCCGAAGACGGTAACCTCCCCGGTGCTGACACAGTGGGCTCTGATCCAGAGAAAGGAGCCAAGCTCATCCGTGCCGAAGCTCCAACAGGAAGGGTCAGAACCGACCCATCGGTTCAACTCTCCCCACGGAGCCGGCCAGAGTGTCGGCTCCCAGACTCCTCGAACGACACCGAAGTAGTCCAAGTTGACAGAGCCGATGGCACTGGAACAGGCCTCTGCTCCGAAGGTTCCACAATCAGTTCCCCCTCCTCTGGCTCTGAAGGCCCGGCTCAACTGAGGAGTAGACACATATGTAAAAATGGTCTTTGGCTCGATAATTTGGCTAGTGCCGGATTCTCGAGAAGCCTCTGCACCACACTGTCCACATCAGAGAGGGTTCTTGAACAACAAGTAGAAGGTATCGAAGAAGCAGACTGCAAAATGGGCGACTTCAAAGTTTCAGAGACCAGCTTCAATACTGGGAACCGGCTCCGAAACACCAGCTCTGTGCTGGGCTCCGAAGACTGACTGCAGAACCGGAGACCGCACCTTCACAGCAAGGCTTGGAGCCGACAACCTAGGCTCCGACAAAGCTTTAGAAGACTTCGAAACCTTCGATGACTTAGAAGCCTGGTCAGCCTTGTCCAACGATTCCTGGAAATCTGGAATCAGCAAACCCCTGTCCACCAGTTTTAAAAAAGTGGCAAATGGAGCAATCCTCCTGGAGATGGACTGCCCCCAAACAGTACACACAACTGACATGTAAATTAGTTATTATAGACATTTTCTGCCCACACTTAGGGCATTTCTTTGTTTTTCTTTTTGATCAGCCATATCAAATACAAAAATATATGCACCAGACTTATCAACAAATCTATATAAATCTACAGAACTGCCCAAGATATACACACACACACAAAGGATCAGATGAGAAGGCAAAGGTGAAGAGGCATAAATATACAAAGGATCAGATGAGAAGGCAAAGGTGAATAAATATACAGTTGCCAGTACAAAAATCTCCTCTCCTGGAACAACCTGTCAATCAGGATCTGATGCAGAAATGGTTATGATGTGAATTTAAACGGCGATATTAGCAACCCAGGATAGTGTACTACACACACATTGTTTTACAATTCCCATTAAACATGTGGGAGAAACTGACAAATGCAGGTGCTGTAGAACAGAAATGGAAACACTCATCTTGAAACTGATGTGCTACACTAATGGCAGAGGACCTGTATACTGGCATACATAATAATGTGGCAAGATCGTTGCACTGGGGACTGGGCAACCAGACACACTGGAAACATGAGCCACAAAGCACTAGAAAATTAAGCTTATTATTACATTGGATGATCCATTACCAACAGTTCAAAAAACAGATGCAAGAAAACCAGATGTATAGTAGTTCACGAAAACGCAGAAGTAGAACTAATCACTGAAATTGCTACACCCAGTAAATACGTGTTTTGTTTAGAGAGACAAATATACCAGGAGGTTGAGAATGCAGCCAGGAAAACCTCAAAACAGTATCAAAGGCCATAGACCTAGAAAAAATTATCAACTGAGTTATACACAGTAAAGAGAACAGTGACTAGTACACTAGAAGAAAATGAATTTAAAGCAGATGTTTCCTCACAAGAAGGAACAGCACACCAAACATTTCTCCTATTCTACAATTAGATCATCCAAGCCTGACGATTATGAACAAAGTTGCAGAAGCATATGCTATTTTCCTGTACTCAATCTTCTCATCGTTATCAGAAAGACTAGGATAGAATCAACTGTTTAGCAGCAGCAGTAGGAATAAAGATACAGCTGCTGCTTCAGGTGTTGGAAGAGTTTATAAAAACTTCCCACTACAGATGTTTTTTTACATGCTACCTTTTTAGGGATAGCAGGCTGACTATCATGAGAAATACAGGTAGAGATACATCATCCAACGCTGACATAATTAGAAAATGGTGACGGTTCAAGAAATTCCTTATGCAACAGCTCATAAAACTTTAGAGGGACTGAGAAACCTTAGTGTACTACCATTGAAAAACTGGAACCTTCTGGAAACAGTTTCAGAGACAGAGAGGAAACCCAGAAAGAGAATCAGAAATTGAGCTCTCCTCGGAGTCTGAATCACAAAACTGAACCCATATCTGCCCCTTCTCCTTCCTGTCCAAATTCAGACTGCTGACTCTTCAGGAAAGGAGCAACTTTTTTTAACCACAAAATAATGAATAAGAATCAAAAGCCTGGAAAAAATCCAGTAACACTCTCCCAGTACACAACAGCTAAGGAAAGTTGAGCAGTGGATACATTTAGCTTTGTTTCTTTCTGAAAGAAAGAATGGATCCAACAGCATTGCAGATGGCAGCAACAGCTTCCCTAGGAATTGGCACAACACTCCAGAAAAAAAAAAAAAAAAAAAAAAAAAAACAGGAAAGCCTTCCCGTTCCCCTCTCCTAGAACCAAGAGTGGCTCTCCCCTGCCCACTGAAGGGACCTCAGCAGCCACAGGGGATGTGGCTGTATGTGCTACACCAGTGGGATTTGGGGTAAAAGTGGTCTGAGGTACAACAAATGGCCACAGCAGAGTCGAACTGCTAGCCAACTGCTCCACCCTTTTTCTTGTGGCTGAAAGGAGGGCAGACCTTGCCGAATGTTTAATGATAAACCCAAAAATGGTGCTTCTTTCCTCAGGAAAAGACAGGCAGCAAAACTCAGGAAAAACTTAGCCCTTAAAAATCACTTTTTTCCACAGTAAAAAAGGTAATTAACCCTTGCCAGCCCATAAAGCAAAGTAATTATTCCACAGGAAAAAAGTTTTACTTAAAATTCATTAAAACAATTTTATACTTACCATAAAAAAGTTATGTACTAACCATTAAACGGTCCATTCTCATTCAACAGATGAGTTTGGATCCGAAACTCAGATCAGACTCTGCTTCTGACAGATCAGACCCTATAACTCTCAATCTCCTTCCTTTACTCATAATCCCCCACCAACCTAACATACTTCCGATCAAGTTTCCTGTCCCTAGATATAAAAGGGCCATATCACAGAAATTATTTAAGGTAGAAAGGAAAACGGAAGCTGAAGTCCAAACAAGAACAAAGATTCCTATACAACTCTGATATTTCCAGAAGCAAAAGGAGGGAATAGGTGAGCAGGAAGTTAAAAATGAAAATGGATAACCCAGACGGGATAGTATGGTAAGTACTCCACTTTATCTGAAGTGGTCATGTTCATTATTTCCTCAATTGATGGGGCAGTGTTCCCAGCTACTGTAACCTTGGGAGGCCCTTATGGAAGGATATTCTGGAGCACTGCTGAGCCAAAGGCTGTTCTGTTCCTGGAAATTAAATCCAACTTGTAATGAGCAATGAAAGTGTGGGTATTAGCCCAAGATGCAGCTGCACAAATATCTAAAGGGGTTCTGGATGAAAAAGCTGAAGAAACTGCCAAAGATCTTGTGGAATGGGCTCTAGGCTCCAAGAGGTTTAGTAAAAGATAATCGTAATCTACCGTAAACAAAGGTTATAGAGTCAGTCAAACACTTAGTGAATGTAAAAAGAAGTTATGTTCTTACCATAACATTCCATCTGTGTTGCTGATATTCATTCATTATGGATGGGTTTCCTTTCCGTCCTCAGAACCAACTCAGCCGATATACATGCTGACGCCAGCCAGAAACTTTCGAGCTAAGGTTACCCATAGTGACCCTCTCCCCATCTCCTCACATCGAGTTTGCCCCAAGGATAAGAAAGCGGAGGCTTTGTCTGAGCAAATGCCCTATCATGTAGTCAGGAACAAATCCAAACCTCCAGGAGTCTTTTGTAGGGGTGGGATGTCATGAATGAATGAAGATCAACACAGATGAATTATGCTAAGAACAATTTCTTTACCTGACTTTGTTAATCTTCATTAATTCATGATGGATGGGACAGAGTCCCTAGCTACTTTGTGTCCTGGGAGGCCCTATGGAAAGATATTCCTAAGCATCATTAAGCCAAAGGATGTTCTCCCCCTGGAGACCATGTCCAATTTGTAATGAGTGATAAAGGTATGAGGGATAGTCCAAGTGGCTGCTGCGCAAATATCATCCATAGAAGCTCTAGAATGAAAAGCCACCGAAGTAGCAACTGATCTGGTTGAATGTGCCTTGATTTTAGTTATTAAACAGATTTGATTTTGTTGATAAACGAGAGATGCAGTCTCAGCCATTTCACCAAAGTGACTCTGGAAACTGATTTTCCCAACTTGGGTTCTGAAAAAGACAGGAACAATTGGTCAGATTTTTGGAAAGATTTTGTCCTAAGTAGAACCGTAATTGTCTATGTATATCCAATAAATACAAACAATATTCTCCTTTATTAGAAAAGTTTGAGAAGGAAAACTGGCAGGTTGATTAATATTTGACTCAGACAACCTTGGCTAGAAAGGACGGGTTAGTCCGAAGAGATATTCTCTCTTTGTGGGAAGACTATGTAAGGATGTTTTACGAACAAAGCCTGTAATTCTGATATTCTTCTCGCCGAGGTAATGGCTACCAAGAATAAAGTCTTCCAAGACAAGAATTTTATATTGCAAGTGGCAGCAGGATCAAAATGGATGACAAGTCAAAAGTTTATTGTATTAGCATCAAATTCCAAGGTTCAATGGGCTCTTTGAAGGGTGGTTTTATATACCAGACTCCTTTCAAGAAAGTTTTACAGAGATGGTGAGATATTAAAGAGGAATAGTGGAAACCATTATGGAATTTTGAGATAGCTGCTAAATGGATCCAGATCGTAGAAGCTGAAGCTCCTGAATGGAGTAAGGTTGGTAAATACTCCCAACACTGAATTAATGGGAGCTAGAAAGGGGTCCAGTCCCCTTTCAAAACACAAATCTGTTCCATTAATTTTCCTGGTGGGCGGTTTATGGGAAGCCAGTAGTATTTTTTGTACAGGGGAAGATAGGTTACTTTGCCTGGCAATTACCGGAAGTGGAGGTATCAAGCTGTCAGCTCAAGGCTCAATGGGTTTGGATGAATCAACCCCTGTGGGTGTGACAGTAGTCCTGGAGTTGGATCCAGAGTCCACGGGTGGTAAACCAGGTGAGGCCAAAGGAAAGGAAACCAGACTTGTCAGGGCCGATAGGGTGCAATGAGGATTACTTTGCTTCTCAACTGAAGTCCTTTCTTTAGAAATTGTGGAATGAGAGGAAAGAGAATGAAGGCATAAAGTAGTCCCAGGGGCCAACAGTGTACTAGAGCATCCCACAGGGACTCCCCCTGAGGGGGGATTAGGGCAAAGTAGCAGGTGCATTTGTGGTTTATGGGAGACGTGAATAGATTGCAACAAGGCTGACCCCAGTGACGGAAAATTTCTGTTGCTACTTTGGGATTGAGACAGACCACTAGTGAGGCAGGAGAATGCATCTGTTCCTTTTCTCCTCAATCATGTTGGAGTTCCCAGGAATGTGCATTGCTACCAGAAAGCAGTTGGAGGCTATCGCCTATTGCCATATTCTCATGTCCTGACACACCGGGTAGATCTGGTTCTCCCCTGTTTGTAGATACACCAGACGACCGACGTGTGAATGGATAGCAATTGAACCTGACAAGAAGACAGATTGGTATGCAAGTTAACCTCTAAGAGGGACCAAGTGCCTTGGACTGTCTTTCCCTGAAAATGCCCCACCTCCCCACCCCATCAGGGATGCGTCAGAGGTCACTACAGCCTTGGGCTGAGAGAATGAGAAGGGATGACTCCATAGTTCCATTTCTGGCTTCATTCACCAAATCAGATCCTGCTTGCAGCAGTTAGTTATGCAGATTGGGTGGGACATAGACATAGAATGTGTTGTAGGGACCATTGTGATGCTAGGAGCCATTGTAGTAATCTCATATGGAGTCTTGCTAGGGGAACTATAGTGATTGTTGCTGCCATTGATCCTAACAGTTGAAGGACGGAACGAAGGACCTGGGAGAAAGTATAGCTCAGAGTCAATATCTTAGTCTGTGAAGCCTGTGGAGAGGAAGACAAACAAGGCAAGATGTTGTGTCAAATGTTGTTCCTATGAATTCTAGGCTTTGAATAGGTACTAGTTTTGATTTTTCTTCATTTACTGAGATCCGTAAGAGCCGTGCTAGCTGCAGAGTGTAGTGTAAGGCGAGAAGCAGTAGATGCTTGGTGGGGGTGGTAAGGAGCCAGTATAGTCTAGATATGGAAACACCCAGAAGCCTTGTAGTCTCAACTGAGCAGTTACTACTGCCATACATTTGGTGAACAAACTAGGGGGCTGTGGAGAGACCCAAAGGGCAGTGCTCGAAATTGGTAGTGATTGGCTTCCAGCCGGAAACTTAGACAGCTTGAGCATTTGACCATTTTTATACGGTAATACGCATCCTGGAGATCTATTGAGCACATCATAGTCTTTTTCCAGAAATTGGAGGATAGACTGAACCGTGACCACCCAGAATTTGGTCTGTCTGATGAACTTGTTTAGTATAATGAGCGCCAAAACTGGTCCCCAGTCCCCTGTCTTTTTTGGCACTAAAAAGAACCTTGAGTAAAATCCAGATTCTATCTGGACTGGTGGGACTGTTTTGGATGACTCTTTTGGAGCAACTTTCAAATTTCTTGTGCTGCTACATCCCTCTGACTGGGAGGAACACCAGGGATTCACCTTTGCGGCCTTGGATAAAGATCGAAGGGGATGTGATAACCTGTGGTAATTATCGTCTGCACATAAGAATCTGTACACAGTATCATCCCCCCGACTGCTTCCAGAGGCAAGCAATCAGGCCGCTCTTCAGGAATACTGGTAGGGCTGTCCAGAAAAGGAATCTCTGGACCTCTGTTTACATGGACCCCCTCTGCCTCGGGGGGGGGGGGTCTTCCTGATGGGATTCCCCCCTCTACCCCAGGGAGAAAACTTGCCACGTATGTCATAGAAAGCATCTTGGGATTACTTGAACTACATCTTTCCACTTCTCTGATTCCTAGTGTAGGATCGTTGGCGAGTGGAAAAATGTATACCCACAGCAGATAGGTTCTTGCTGTCCTTCTCATACCTGGCTAGTGTCTAACTTTTGGACCAAAGATAGAGGAAGGATCAATGGGAGCACTGACAAAAGGAAGACTTGAAAAGGTTTGTAAAGTCGCACAAGCGCATCCAGGCATGATGTCTCATGACAACTCCTGCACCCACTGATGTGGCCACCCCTTTGGTTGTATGTGCAATCAACTGCATGGACGAGTTAGATATGGATTCCAGGGTGGCAAGATGTGAGACAACTTTGTCACGTATCTCAGACACCGCTCCTGCTAAGGTTCCTGAGAGTTCTGTTCTCTAGTCCTTTGGAGACTGGTAAAATGTGCCAAGTAATTCAATGACCATATGGCAAAGATCGTTGAAGCATAAACCCGCTTCCCTAGTCTGTCCATCTGACACTCCCTGTTTGGAGGAGGAACAGCTGAACTCTCCTCTGCCAGTTCTTTCCTTGTGGCTGCTGCCACCACCATAGCATCTACTGCCAAGCCTTTGGACCAATGGGGGTGATCCTCTGGGGGGACAGTATTCTGTCCAGTCTCCAGTGGATTGGCTCAATTGCGTCAGGGACATTCCAGGCGCACTGCATGATGAGCTTGACCAACTCATCTGCAGGCAGGGTCACACAGGAAGTACAGGGTCGGGCACAGAAATATTGCAAAAATACAGATTCCTCCGAGGAAGGGTTAGTGAACTTCCAGTCACCCTTCTGTTTCAAGATCTCCAGTATATCTCCAAAGGAGAAATCTTCAGGGGGCAATTGTGGGGATCCTTCCCACTCATCTTAATCTGTATCTTCAGTGAAAGATTCCTCAGGAAAATCAATGTGTCTCCTCTTACATGATCTCTTACAAGTTGAATCTTCAGGGGGGGGGGGGGTCTGAAGAGGACTCCTGAAGAGGACTCCTAAGAGAGAGGGCACCCTGTGGTAGGGTATCTTGTTGCTCCCATGCCTGATGTCTCAGAGTAGTGGACTGTGGCAGCTGCAAACCAAAGGACAAGTGACATTCCAGCACTGAAGGAGCCAACTGGGAGCCTGCTGAGGCAAGTGCCCTCTCTATCATCTGAAAGATAGGCCTGCCCGAAGAGGGATGGGAGCCAGGAACTGAGAAAGACAACCTCAGAACCAGGGTCACACCCCACTCCTAACCCACCTCTACAGAAGGAGCCACGAGAGGACTCAGAACTGCCAGGAGCAACCAGAACCATAGATCGTGCTGTAGAAAAAAGAATTGGTGCCCTACTAGGGATCAGTGTGCTGACAGACCAGTCACGATCTCGAGGGTGGGTCAGCTCCGACTGAGCCGTGGTCCACAGGGTAGGTTCCGGAAACATAGTAAGCTCTACCAGTGGAACTGAAGAAGCTGGCACAGGGATAGGCATTAGCACTGAGGGCTCCAAGGCCAGTGGGGAGGTTGAAGTCTGTGGAGAAAAGCCTTCTGTTCCTAGATGGAGTTGGGATGCCTTTGGCCACTAGGAGCCGATCCACAAGTCTCACTACATTAAGCTCAGAAAGGCTCCTGGTGAAATGGGTTGATATCCCCAATGGAGACTGAGGTTGGTCAAGGAATGTACTTGGCTGCTATCCAAAAAAGGGGTCAACGGACAGGGAATATCAGGTTATGGCAAGTGTTTCTACCTTCAGTACCGTGGTCGGAAGACCAGAAGGTTGTGATTGGGGGGGGGGGGTGACCAGTTTTAAGGGAGAAGCCATTGCTGGTGCAGAAAGAGGGTCTGTGGTACTGTGGAAAGTGTCAGTACTGTGGGAATAGTAGTTTTCGGTTCAGTAATAAAAGGACAGCACTATGGTTGCAGTTTTAGGCTCCTGTGCTAAGGTACATGTTGAAGTCATCTTGGCATGTTTAGTTTTCAGTTCCATATGAACCTGGGCCTTAGCAGCATTTAAATCCAGGGACTGAGGAGACGATGGAACGGAATGGCTCCTCTTCTTAGTCTCTTTTTTAGGAGGGGTTGAGATCTCCACCTCAGATAAAACCTCCGAAAAAGGTGTTTACAAGAGACCCTTTAAGGTTAGATTGTTTTTGCACTCAATTAAGATGTGGGCACTAAAGCCCTTACAGAGCATAGTCGAACCGAGGTTGAATCTTAACCAATGGAATATACGCAGGAGATGCCCATTGGTGTTTGGCATCTTCCTTCCACATTTGTCACACTGTTTAAATCTAGTAGTACCCTTCGGGTCAGCCATTATCAAGAATACAGATAAGAACAATCAAACAGCAATTAAACAGTAATTGAACACTGAAATATCCTGTTACGCAACTAGGGATATAGACAAGCACATACGCACACAAACAAGCACACACACAGATTTGTTTTAATAATTTACCAACAATGTAATTAGAAATATACCCAAAGTGTAAAGGGAAGGGAGAAGAAAATACCAACGATGGTATTTAGAATATCAAAAGCTAAGGAAGGGAGGGGTCTGTACTAACAATGGTACGAAGAAACACCAATAAGATAAAAAAAGAGGAGAAAATTTCACACACAGAAAAAGGAATTATATGCAACTATAAACAAGAAAAGGAAGGATTAAAGAAGAATACAAGACTAAATTTGAAACATTGAGAAAAAACAGAACACTTAGCTTGAGAGCTGGCTGACATGTCTTGAGGAGTGGGGCACTATGGTAACCTTAGAGTTTCTGGCTGGTGTGAGCTAGTATATTGGTAGAGTCGGTTCCGAGGATGGAACCAAAACCCATACATCACAAATGAATGATGATTAACATCAGATCTTTAGATACTGGTTTGCTTAATCTGGTACGGGAGCAAGACATAGCTAGCCAGGATTTCCTACAATCTTGGTTCTATAAAGCTAAAGACAAACTTGTCTATGTACATCCAAAAGGTGCAACATATACTCCCCCTTTGTTTGAAAAATTGGGTAAGAAAACTGAAGATTAATGAACTGGTTTATATTCAACTCAGAAGCTACCTTACGTAAAACGGACGAGTTTGTTCATAATGACAGCTTGTCTTTTTTGTTCACACAAAAACAGGAAAGATGGCTTTGAAAACAGAGCATGAAGTTCAGACGCTCTTGCATCTGATGTAATGGCAATTAGAAAAATGTTTTTCCAAGATAAAAATTTAGTCTGCTTTGACTAAAGGTTCAAAGGGAGATTAAGACCTGAAGCATTGTATTTATGTATTTAAATCCCAAGGAGGAGTAGGATCTTTTTAAAACAGAGATCTAAGCAAAATCTTTCCTTGAGAAAGGCCTTGCATAATTTTAGAAGCCAAGACAGTTATTTTAGCCCAGGTGAAAATTAGAAATAGCAACCAACTAAACTAATAGTTGAGAAAGTAGTTCCTTCGTTGAAAATTGAAACTAAAAATTCAAGCTGCTCAAAAAGGCTCTAGATCTTTGCCAAGGGCCCAAAGGGCAAATTTCCATTTACTCTTGCAAAGCTTTCTAGCAGAAGCATTATGGGAATGCAACAAAATATGACTGACTGGGGAGGAGAACCATCTAGCAATCATTGGAACTGGAGAAACCATGCGGTCAACTTGAGACCTGTTACGCCTGGATGACTCATGTCTGTCAGGTGAAAAAGAAGGTCTAAGTTAGATCCAGAATCCAGGGTGGATGTGGAAGATGAGGCCAGAGGAATGGGAACCAAATCTGATGAGGCCAGAAATGGGCAAATGAGAATAATCATGGTCTTCAACTGAAGAGTTTTCTGAAGAAACTTGGGGAATTAGTGGCAAGGGTGAACATGTATAAAGGAAACCCGGGTGACCAAATCGTTAACTAGAGCCTCTCTGCGATGGAGACATCACAGAAAAGAACTTGCTGCACTTTTTTTTTTGCGGTTAGAAACAAATAGATTGCAGAATTGCTGGCCCCACTGATAGAAGAATTTCTTCTGTCACACTGATGTTAAGAGACCACTTGAGGGAGCAGAGTTGATCTGCTTAGTTTGTCTGCAATCACACTGGATTTCCCTGGAATATGCTTTGCTATTAGAAAGTAATTGGAAGAGATCACCCATTACCATACTCTCATAGCTTCAAAGAGGGTAAGATTTTGTTCCCCCTTTTTGTTGATGTACCAAACTACCAACATATTGTCTGTCTGCATTGCACTTTTCCTGGATGGAAGAATGTATGAAAGGCCTCCAACACTAGTGCACCTCTCATTTCCAGGACACTGACATGCATCACTGCCTATTTGGGCAACCATGAACCTTGGAATGTCCTTACCAAGTAGGGGCACCTGTAGTCACAGTGGCCTTGGGTAAAGTAACAAAGCCTTCACAGAGCCGATTAGAATTAATCCATCTTTTACACACTTCAGAAACCTTGACTGACATGCATAATGGACCCAGTCTATTCTCTTATGGAAAATGACCAATGGGACAAGGGTGATAGCTGCTGCCATGGAACCTCAAGTCTGTAGTATAAGCTGGGCTGGAAAAGATTAATTCTTGTTGTCTGGACTTACACAACTGAAGCAAGTAGTCACGTGCCTGTCGTAGTCCAGACCTAGTTGGGGCAGTAAGGAACCAGTTTTCTAGATATGGGAACACCTGGAATCCCAGCAGTCTTAACTAAGCGGCTGCTACCATTGACACACATTTGGTGAACACCCTGGGGGCTGCGGTGAGACCAAATAGCAGTGCTCTGAACTGGTAATAACTGGCACCTAGCCAAAGTGTGGGGATCTCCTAGAGCGCCTGTTCATTTTGATATGATAGATCTAGCACATCTAACAGTAGTTTTGCAGCAGAGGCAAAATGGAGTGAACTGTGATCATCCGAAACTTTGTATACTGAACACACTGATTTAACTTGCTGGGATCCAGAATTGGTGGTCTAAGTCCCCTGTCTTTTGGCACCAAGGAGAATCTAAGTTCCAGACCTTCTCTGGTCTGGGGGGACATCTTGGATGACTTTTTCCTAGCAGCTTTATTTCTACAGATGTTGCTTCCTTTTGACTGGGTGGAAGAGGATTTTTCTCAACTGTGGGAAGGGCAAGGGAAAATGGTATACTATAACCTCTGGATATGAAACTCTGCACCCAGAAGTTTTTGTGACAGATAGCCACACTCTCTGGTGTACAGATAAATGACCTCCGGCTACCTCCAGTGAGGGACAGTCAGGCCTCCACTCAGAAGCGTTGATGGATCCTGAAAAAAATTCTAAAGCACTGGTTCTGCAGACCACCTCTGCTGCATGGATGTAGTCTTCTATTCGAGTTCCCCCTCTGCCCCTGGGGGAACTATTTCCACATGAATCCTGGAAAGGATCCTAGGATTTCTTAAACCACATCTTTCTACAACCTCGCTGGTTCCTACAGGGATAGAAACACCCCTCCCCCCAGTAGACAGGGTCTTTGCTTCTTGTTCACACCTGAAGAGAATGTCCTTAAACTGGGGGCCAAACAGGAAAAAATGGTGCACTGAAGACAGATGGTTCTGCAAAATCACAAACTGCATCCAGGCATGTCTTTTGATGGCCATGCCTGAACAAGACACTCATGCGGTACCTTCCACAGCATGACAGATCAACCTCATGGATGCACTTGAAACAGAATGGAGGATGGCCATTTGTGAGGAGATTGTTTTCATCCTCTGACACGGGCCCAGAAAAACATTTGGCAAGCTCCTTGATCAAAGCTATTTGCAGTCTCATAAAATGTACCATGTAATTCAGCAATCTAAGGGCAAAGGTTGAAGCATATATACTCTTCCCAAATCTGTCCAATACCATAGACTAGTAGGGAGTTGGAGAGAAGAACTCTGTTCTGCTAGTCCATTATTTATAGCTACAGCCACAACCATGGAGCCAACTAGTACTCCTTTGCCCCATTGTGCAAAGTGTTTAGGAGGGGACAGAATGTTACCCTTTTTCGGTACTGGCTCAGTGTCCATTCTTTCTATGCCCACTGAGACTAGGTTAATGAGCTCATCAGCTGAGGAAGGGGATCACCAAGTAGTAGATGGGCTAGACCCAAAAGCCTACAAGAACACCAATTCCTCATGGGAAGGGGTGTCATAAGACCAACTCTTTGAGGAGTTCTAGTACATCTCCAAGGGAGACATTATCAGGTGATGATATGGGGGACCCCTCCCCCTCACCAGTCAGTGTCCTCCGAGAGAGAGATTCTTGGGGCAGAATCCAATTGTCTCCTCTTACAAGGGACTTCCTCAGTGGGATGTTCTGAGGAAGTGTTGAAAGAGAATGTCCTGACAGACAAGCTAGAGGCTTGTCTGGGTTGGCTATCCCAGTGGAAGGGATGGTAGATGTTCAGAGCAAAGAACAGTATGAGGCAGGTTGTCTCTTCTCTAGCCAAGAAGAAAATCATCTCCACAACCTCAAAGACAGAACGCCTAGGGAAAACAAAAGTTGACTGCTCTGAAGATGGAACCTCTCAGGATCAATGGCTCCTGTAACCCCTACAACACTCCGAGGAGTGAGTGGGACCTGAGCTATCCAGTGCCTAGGCTCAGAGGAGAAACGCTGGAAGTTTCAGAGTCTACTCCAAACACACAGATGTGGCACTGATGCTTCAGCTCCAAAGTACTCTGTGCTAGTCAGCTCAGGAGCCATCGGACTCAGAGCAAGTAAGTCTTCAGATGAAGTAGACACTCCCACGGATCTTGGATGCAAAGGCCCAGAAACAAATGGTCAGATCAGAGAAGGAAATTCCATAGGGGAAGTGGACAGATGTCTCACTTGCCCAGATGGTGTCAGAGCCAGGAGAACCCCCCCCCCCCATATCTGTATCTGTGCTCTGAGGAACTTCATTATCATCCTGTCCACATCTGACTGAAAAACTTCTGGAGGATCAAAGAGAAGCTGTATTGGTGGAAGGCCTAAAGTGCCTTTAAGGCAACCTGCTAGGAAGGGAGAAGGAAGCCTTTATGAAATGAGGTCTGGTAAATGTAGCAGAGTACTGATCCGAGAAGACTTTTTTTTTAACTCAGATTGGAAACCAATGAATCTGACTTTTTATGGACCTTAGCATGAGACTCCATTGAAGGAGCCAAAGTCAATACTGAAAATAGTTCTGGAGACTTTTTGGGACTTCTTATCTTTAGGCAAAGAGTCAGTCTTACTTTTGTCTGTCTTTGAGGGGCTTTGAGTCCCAGCAACCAAAGACAATGTAGAAAGTAAAAGACCTCGCAAAACTGACTTGTTCCTGTGATCTGTTAAGGTTTTGGTGTTAAAACTGGGAGCAGATCGTGTAGCCCATAAAGAGATGTGCTGGACCTAGACAGTATACTCATCCCCTGTTGACATCCAAATTGGGAACCTTGTGCCCAAAGGAAATATATTTTTGAACTTCAGAGGGTTTCTCTGACATCTTAGCAAAAAAGTCAGAGAGAATCAACAACCAACTTGCTAGGCAAAACTGCTCTAAAAAAGGAGAGAATGTAAGTAGAAAGGACAGAAAAATTACCAGCAATGGTAGAAAGGGTAATCAGTACAGAGAAACACCTATACCAAGAAAAGTACCAAACAGTAGCTGAAAAACAGAAAATAACCTGATTTACTAAATTATAGGGAGATGAAAAGTAAAAGGAAAAAACTGATTCACTACACAGGAGATGGATAACTAATCCACATCCAATACCTAATGGCAGCAAATGAGATCTGAGGTGCATTAGGTTGGTGGGGTGTTATGGGTAAAGGGAGAAGCTCAAGAGTTCTAGGATCAGATGATCAGGTAGAAATGGACAAGTCGGATAAGAGTTTTGTATCTGAACCCATCAGTTGATGAATGAATGAAAATGACAACATTAGATCTAAAAGGCAAGCCGGGAGGGACAGTTTTGAGTGAGACAGTGAAGGTCTGAA
>NC_056739.1:1208352283-1208372283 GCF_019279795.1 Protopterus annectens | reverse complement strand
CAAGACAGAACTAGAAAAAGTTGAACATCTTGTTGCTGGTTGTGAAATACTCATTGGTGAGGGGATGGAAATTGAAAAACACAACAATGTGTCCATAATGTTACACTGAGGATTGTGAAAACACTTTAACATACAAGTAAATGAACCAAAAAGTACTACTGAAATTGAAGAATTTCTGATCATAATGGAACATCCAATACCAAAAGAAGCACCCCCCCAAAAAATGGCTATAGTAATCAAAAATAAAATGGCAGAAGAAGTCTTAATCATTGAAACAGCTACACCAAGCGATTAGCACAGTAAACTAATTCTATTATATAAGGGGACCTTCATTGTGTCACTACTAGACAGAGGCACAGCATTCTAGATTTATTCTGTACATTTTTGTACCATTTCATGGGGTGGCAAAAGCCACATCACCATGGCTAGGCTTACAAATGTCCCAGGGCAGATAGCCTAGTACTATACTATGAAACTATGAAACTATAGTGTCCTATGTAATGAGAGACACAAAGTCATAAAATATCAGAATACGGAAGCACAAACTAGAGCAATGTGGGATAAAGACACCCATTTAGGTTCAATAACAGTAGCCGCAACAGGGCTAATGAAAAAAGACTGTTCAAGTGTACTTAAATATGCTACCAATGGACATACGTCCATATGAGCTGCAGAAGGAAGCAGTTCTGGGTACATTATGGATGCTGTGAGCACTCTTGGTAAACACTAAAGACTGAAGCAATACTAATTTCTTGAACTCTAATTGTACCCTGAGTCAAGAATAGGGTCCATTCCTGTCATGGTATTAGAAACCCAAAACATTTGGAGAAATTAAAAAAGTGAGAAATAACTACAATGTTTACCTAGGTAGACACCTTTGTGTTTATAGCAGGTGTGACATTGTTGTGAGTTACTAGAAGAATGCTCAAAATTAAAAGGAAGGGTCAGAGAAAGATCTGCTTTTGGCTTTGCCAAAAAGAAAAATATTATGTACGCAGGAGGTACACTAGTAAAACTAAAGAATTCTGCTTGAAATGACTCAAACTACAAATTAGGAAACTGGAATCTTTACAAATATGCTTGCAAAGATATCAAGTCTGTCTAAAGAGATTTAGTCATCGGTCACCTGTAATTATATGTAAAGCATATCAGTATTAGACTACCACCGTGAAAATACAATTTTTTATTATAAAATGAAAACAAAATTACTAGTTACTGAAATGGTTGCATCTAAGTTACCCCAAAAACAGTCTCAAACTGAAGTTTTGTCACAGTGTGCTTATGGTAGAATACAGGAGGACAAATCACACACAGATCACTTACTGAGGTGTTTCATTAGGAGGATGGCCACGCACAAGTAATGGAAAATTTCAGCACTCTATGGTAGCCTGAACTTTGGCCTTGGGACTGCATGCTGCCCTTGCATGTTTCACAACTGACCATGGAAATCAAATCCTGAATGTTGTCCCTGAAGATGAACTACTTTTTCACACACACACACACACACACACACACACACACACACACACACACACACACACACACACACACACACACATATATATATATGGAAACAGTGAATCTTTCAAGAAGGAATTGGATTTATTCTTTGGCTTGAAATATTTTGAGTTTTTACAGATAGCCATTATGGACTTTCGTCCTTGTCTGAATTTTGAACTTTGAACTTTTACAAGGTACATAAATTGTATATAAAATAATTATGTGTGCAATATACAAATAAACAATCATGCATGACATTCAAGTATGCAATATATATAAATAGTTATGTGGAGAACTAAAAATAAAGTGTAAACAGACAACTAATGCAAACTGAACATCATCTGGTTAATAGTGATAACACATAATTTGTAATAAAAGCAAATAGATAATCCATTATTTAAGTTAAACAGATCCAGAATACTTCTAAAAAGGTAGAAGGCAAACACCACACCATGACCAGAGTTATGAATGAAGACTGAGCCCTGCAACTATAAGGCAGGAATGTTAGCCATATGGCTGCCAGGCTGCCTTATGAAACTATTACATTCAGTTTGATTGACACTAAGAAGTCTGAACCACCAAAACAAACACTGAAAATAAAATTACTACATAGAGCCAAAGCCACCCAGATCTCATGCTGGAGCTCTACCCATCATGTCCTCCTCTACATACCTCCCTTATAAACTATAAATCCATTTCTGAGCATAACGGTATCAGGTAACCTACATTATTTTAAAGCTTTTCTGCTACACTGTTATCTTTGGTATCAAGTCATGTAATCATCCCCACATGCACTTCAGGCAAGGTTAAAGAAACAATAGTTGAACAAGTACTACGTGTTCACCATTTTTTTTAAGTGGAATCATCCCTGATATATATGCATAGATTGTAAATGTAAATCCTAAACTGCAAGCTTTAGACCAGTGAGTATTACTTTGCTACTTGTTGTTTATGAAAAGTTTTGGGAAAATAATTATTTCCTCCATGAAAAATAAAGGAGACTGGGGATTATGTATTACTGGATCCAGAACAATGTGACCTTATTGAAGAGAAATCCTGTGTTGTAAATACGTTTGCATTTTTAATAAGTTTCTGATACTATAGATTAAGTGTTGTCAGTTGGTAATGTGTACTTAGCCTTAGTAAATGTAATTCCCTGTGGTGTCATTTAAATTAGAAGGTTAAAGCTAAGAGTGGCTATGAACCTCACTTATGATTATTTATTTATTTATTTTTATTCTGGCAAATCCCTCACCATGACCATCTTGTTTATCTCGTCTACTTCTGTCTAACAGTCCTATTTGTTCTATGGACAAGAGACTTACATCCCATTTGCTCTATAGGACAACAGGGCAGGAGCTTTCAGCCATGTAAAAAGGAGATGGATTTTTTGTTAAATGCCTTACTATCCCCATTGCATACCTGTAAGCATCTGAATGAATTTTGCAATGTGCTTGAGGTGCATTGCCCAGGCATTTGTGTGACTCAGCCAAAACTCAGCCCCTTGTACAGACAGCAGATCCATTTGACTCCAGTCCACACCAACGGTTCTACAATGAACAGTGTGCATTGGTATCTGCACCCATCCCTCCAAAAAAAACCCAGCCCTTTGTACAGACAGCAGATCCACATAACTCAAGTCCATACCAGTGGTTCTATAATGAACAGTATGCATTGGTAACTACAGTCCCCAAAACCCAGCCCTTTGTATAGACAGCAGGTCCACGTGACTCCAGTCCTCACTAGTGCTTCTACAATGAACAGTGTGCATTGGTAACTGCACCCCTCCCCACCCCCATGGAAAGGCAGGCAGGCTCTACCTCTTCATTCACTCCTCCACCAGAGTAGTTCCAACAGGTGCTCAAGCCACTCATTGGAATCATATCACATGGGTTTCATTAGAGCTTCATCTCTGTCTACACCAAAGCTGGCTTCTGTAGCCCTGAATTTGAATCCAGTGACAGAAGCTGTGTGTGAAATAAGCAAGTCAGTTAACCGGATAGGGCACCTCGGCAACTCCTGAAAAGAAGCACTTGTGTATAGTACCTTTTTTTTACATTTATCAATTAAATTAATTAGTACTGATTATATTTTAAGTGTCTGATAGACCATTTATTGAGCATAATGTAACTTTATTCGGTACTTACGTATTATCGCAACCACATTCCAAACCCACTACCTAATATTCTAAATGTAGCAGGCGATTGCAGTGTATGTACGTGTCTTTAGTATAAACCATGTCAAGATATCCTCTGTAAATGTTTTTAGCCAAAGTGCTATTATTTGTGGTTAATCAGGCCCTGAAATAATTTTTCCACTGTGTTATGTCATTAGGAGATGTGTGAACTGCTTTCTTAAAGAATTCCACAGACAGCCAAAAACACCTCAGGAGAAATGCCTCAAACCGGAGAGCAATTTTTAAACAGTGCCATTATAAACTTAGGTGGTGCAATAAAATCTTTGCAGTAACAGAAATGTCATGAAGGATATGAAATAGGAACCTGAAAGATTTCTCATTCCTCTGCTGACTGATGTCCTCAGTTGGTGTAAAAAAACATATAAATGACCAAACACCCCACGATATATCACAGTTACAAAGAATAAAAAATGACGAATGATCCAGGTAGCATTAAAATTGGTATACTTTTGACTGCTGCCTGGATTGTTCATCATTTTTATTCTTTGTAACTGTGATATCCTCAATTGTTTGGTCCAAAAATGCAGGTTGTACGTGTTACACAGTGACAAAACAATAGCAAAGGCAGACTTCATGGACAGTTGTGCACGCTTCAAAGGCATAGTTAGGATGGCAGATTTCACCACCGATTTTTATGAACTGACCAGTGTGTTCTGTGTACAGAAACACAAAAGTCTGTGTAAGTGATAAAAAGTTGTTGGGTCAAACAGGTACCATGCAAGGATGAGTAAAACTCGTTAAGGGGTTACGACAGTCAGGGTTGCATGTTTGCCCGCACAACTACCCTCAAGAAAAACAGGAAAACTATGTATATTTATCGTCCAGAAAGGTAGAAAGATGTCATAAGGACTGTTATATTGTCCTCATTAGAAACTTTTACTACTTTGATCGTCACGACTACAGCTTGGAAAACAATCAGATAATAACATGTCATTCTACAAATGGAATATTGACATTGAAAGCGGTGTTCATCTTTAGAGATTGTGTTAGTAAAGACACACCAAAGCCTTAAGGGCAGGATTGTTAAAGAAGTATGTGAAAGATGTAACTTTAAATCCTGGTTTTCCTGTTGGAAATGTGGTTGCGATAATACATAAGTACCCTTTATTCTTATCTGACAAAAATAGAACACGGTCAGGAAGATAACAAAGATAATATACAAAAAGATTAAATAAGGTTATGAATTTGATCATGAGTCTCCGCTAAAAATCATTATTCTGTCTCTTTCAAACTGATTACGTAGTGGAGCCTTCTGTTTAGTTTCAGTGCCTTATTCAGTCCAGTTCACTTTGAATGTGTGCCTAAACTATAAAAAGAAATGGAGTGAACATAAGGTATGGTGATCTACTATAAAATAAATATAAATAATTATTTAAAAGGGACAGATTTGTAACTCAGCACTAAGACAGTGTAACAAACTGCAACTACACATATAAAAAATGTTTATTCTGAACAATTTCATAAAGCATTCTTGCTGCTGGAAACCCAAAGGCCCTATGCTTGATTGCACTGTTTGAACCTATAAAATCAAAGAATGCCTGTTTTTATTTTTACTGGGATTGGGTACTCAAGGTTATTGTTGTTGTAGTAGAATGGAAACTACAGCAGAGTGTTGTAATAGTGTTAGCGTTTTGTTTACTTCTGAATAAGATGACACACGATTCTGCGTTGGCTCTTTCAGAACTGCAGTAGTGTAATGAGGTCAGATAATGCCACATGTGGCTGTCTGATGAAGTTGAAAGTGGTGCCACTCTTTACAGTTCTCATAATGCATTCCTTTGTGTTATAGCGGGTGAGGCCATGTGACAAGTTATTACTCAGTTCCCAGCACTGTAGCAGGATTTAAAGCTACATCTTTCACATACTTCTTTAACAATCCTGCCCTTAAGGCTTTGGTGTGTCTTTACTAACACAATCTCTAAAGATGAACACCGCTTTCAATGTCAATATTCCATTTGTAGAATGACATGTTATTATCTGACATACCTTGGCATTGCCAGCAGGTATTTTCAGTGCATGTGTCAGTTTCAATGAATATGAAACAAGCAATGAAATTTAAACGTGTCACACAAGTATGTTATTGTAAGGTCAGCAGTATATACAAGGAAACGTCAGACTTGACTAGTAATGATATAAAGCAGTGATAACAGAGCAGGTAAGTACTGGTGCAGCATGCCTTTGTGAGGCAGCACCTGTATGAAGCCATGCACACACAAATATATGGGAGAGCAGAAGAACTAACGAGCAAGAACAGACTGACCGTGAGCCAGCCCACTCGTGCAAAGGCAGAGCATCTGCCTGTGATGCTGGAGTTTTAGGATAAGCCAGCAACTTGGGAAGCTACGGAGATGAGATTGAGCAATTGATGATTATCTCATGGGAAGGACATGGGTCATTGCGGCACAGTGTTACTTTCTAGCACAATCTAGAGAGTGGCATTAGTGACTCAAAAGGACATAAGGGAGTATGGATGTCAAAATGTCATGGGTGGCAGCACTCATGGGTGTATGTTTACGTCACCGCATGCCCCTTCCTTAGGGAAGTTTAGGGCATACAACAAATTCTTGCAGTCAGGAATTAATGATGCAGGGTCGGGATTCCTTGATCTCCTATCTCTCCTCCCCAAAGACTGTTGAATGCTCTGCCAGCTGTGCCTCCAGTTTGGCGGTCTTGGTCTGCAGGGTATGCTGGTCAGTTGGGGAGAGGGAGAGACATTGATCACCTGCAGATGCTCATCCTGGACAAAGATTCTAAAAAGAAAAAAATAAAGGAAGCTGACAATGCCTATTGGATTTCAATGTACCCACGTAAAATTAAAGTGTAGAAGAGGGAATAAGAACAGAAGTGCTGCTTTACAGGTAGTCAAGTGTGACATGAATGAGATTTCAACTCACTGATCAAAATCTGGTGAGCTGTAACGCATTCATTCTTTTCCTCAAACAACACCATTGCTGGTGCTATTTCTGCTGTAAAGTCCCTGTTGAGCAACTGTGGCATTGGTATATATAAGCAACGGGGAATGGGTGCAGGCAGAGAAAAAAGATTATTTTAGGCTTTTACATTGGGTTGAAGTTTTAACTGGTTGTGTTCACCCAGCTGGATCTTAAACCAGTAATTATTTTTGAGACACATTCAAGAAACAAAGAGAAACATAAGTTGTCTGAAAAGGTATCATATTCATTGAGAGTTACATCTAATTCAGTGTTTGCACCTCAAAATAGATTTTTAGCACTTTCTGTTCTGTACTTGATGGCCTGTGATAAACTCTTTGAATTGTATAAACAGCTGGAGTGATCAAAATGCTTTGGGTTCTATCCTCACACTTGGTGTTTGGATTCAGACCTAATGCAAATGAGTTTGATTTCTAGGGTGAATGCACGTTGTGTGCCTACTGCTGGTCCCTTCCTGGCTCTAAGCTGCATCTGGTAATAACCACTAGTAATGTGGCATTTCCCGGTTAAACATTTTCTGTGCTCATTCCTCAGAATGCATAGAACAAATGTTAATGCATTTGCTCAACAAAAGGACCATGTAAGACATTTGTGGAGGCTGAAGCAAAGCAAACTAGCAAAAAAAGGAACCAAAAATATCAACACAAAGATTGCCATTAAAATAAGAAAGCAAAAAAAAGTTTCACATCTCAAGTCAGAGGTAAGAAGCACAAATAAACATGCTACAGATAGGTCTGAAAGGGCAAATTCACTTTATTCTTGTGTTAATACACAGGAGCTGAGCCTCATTAGACAATTTTGTTCAGCTGCTAATCATTCCTAGGTTATACATTGACAATTCTTGTAGAACCTTTTGCTTACTGAATACAACACCTGTGTAAGTCATTGTGTTGCCTGTTAAGATGTGAGCCTGGCGTGGAGCATGTTAGCATGCCCTTTAATGGAGATTAAGTGCCTGAGATGGGTGGTAGGATGCACACTGTGGGACAGACGAAGAAATGAGGACATAAGAGCAGAAATCAAAGTAGCTCCAATTACAGAAAAGGTCAAAGAGAATAGATTAAGGTGGTTTGGGAACATGCAGGAAAGTAGAAGACAATCTGGTGAATACGATTTGGGGCAGACAGGAAGAAATCAGGAGGAAAGAGGTTATCCAGCAAAGAGGAGGATGGATTGTGTGAAAAGACTGTGACAGTCAGGCATGAGTGTCTAACAAAGTAGGAGAGTGGCATTGAATAGGGAGAGTTGGCAACAAGTAACATGACATCCCTACCTCATGTAGAAAAATGGAAAAAAGGGGGTTGATGATGTCCTTTTATAACTATATATTTCAAAAGGCCTGTTTTTTGAGGGGGTGGGGGTATGCTATGCAAAACCAAAGTTCATATTTTGATCTTATTGCATTTTTCACTTAATTTTATTTAGTCAACTCCTGATGGACTTACATGTACATAACAGTTTTAGACCAGTAGAAGGGAATTTGTGCAAACTGCCCACACCTATGAATATAAATCAAAAGAATGTTGCTTGGTTATACAAAAGGGGTGGCATTAGTGCAGGAGCTCGGTCCTTATGAATGCCCTAAGTGACATAAGAAGGTTTAAAAATTAAATGTCTCAGTTAGTTGCAATAAAATTAATAAAAACAATATGTATATATTTTTCCTCCTTTGGCACCCCTGCAAACTGTCACCTGGGACATAAGCCCAATCTACCCCATCCTTGCTATGGCTGTTCTTGGACTCATGTTTCTGTACTGACACTACTGTGCACCATAAAGGGGGTTCTGCACTCATGAGGTATTGTTCTCCAGATGAAACATTAAACCAAGTTCTTATCTGCATGAGTAGCTAGTAACTCATTTTGTTAAAAATGATCTCCTGATACTGGTTATGATTTCCTGGCCAAATTATCCAGTATGACATATCACCTTGTATTTCCACTAAAAAAAGTTCATTGGTCTAGTAGGCTACTCTAGAAAATAAAAGAAAGCTAGTAAATTTACAAGTAAAACTGTAGCTAAATAAAGGTCTTCACCTGGACAGCTATAGTGTTACTTAGCAAAAGAGTATGGTTGGGTTTTGAAAAACATTTTTATTTTAACAGATGTTGCATCAGAAATTATGTTTAGCTGGTAATTATGGAGACAGTGGCTAGGAGTCACTAAAATAATTACCACAAGCACTAATTGTCTAACACAGGTTAGTTAATTGGAGCAATGTCAAGAAAATGTGATTCAGTGACAGGTATAACTGAATGAGTAAGACCTCATTATCAGCTCATTACAATGTGTCTGAATACAACACTGCATTGTCAGACCTGACCACGCTAGTGTTCTCTCTAGTGGCCAATGCGACTCTTAAGCAAAGGCACCACCCTTACACTCACACACTCCCATTCAGACACATGCACACCCATGCACGCACACACACACACACACACACACACACACACACACACACACACACACACACACACACACACACACATCCATACCTACATCCACTCATCAACAAACAACCCACCTCACTGAGCACACACACTACCTCAACTTAACACCCTAGTGCACCCACCCAGGCAAACACACACATTCATGTGGCCTCCCTCCTGCTGTCACATACATAGAAATGGCAATGCACATACACGCACTAACATCCGCCCACCCCCCACATCCTGCTTGAACTTAGATGAACCAAAAGTACCATCACAGTAGTGAAAGGAAAACCACTGTGTTTTTAGGGAAGTCACTGTTTCCCTCCTAGAGGAAAATTTTAATTGGTTGTATGATCCTCTGAAGCACATGGATGAGTGAATCAAGAACCATGGACATTTCCAGGACAAAGCACATAGCTCATTAGTATTAGCCACTCCAACTGCAAAAAAAATTGCACTTTATTCATCTGCTTTTACTGTATTTGTGTTTCTTCCTACTTTATTAACTTATCTTGCTTTTGCCTCTTCTTAAAAGTACTCAGTTGTATTTATTCTGCTGCATTTATTATTGCTTGGTAGTAGCCTGATTAAATTGTAACTGTTATTCTAAGCCTGTTGGTTTAAGCACTTGGGCTTTAGACCAGTTGTTTTACATTAAGAAGGTTTGTGGTCTGCACTCTTGTGGGAGGAGAGGCTAGATTCTGCCCTTCTAAGCTGGGAATTTCTGGTTAAAGGCTTATTGTGCCTGCTTATTTGAACTGTTTATTTCTGAAACTGGTGTGCCGTGTTTGGTGTAGCATAGACTAGATTCAGGCCTGCTGAATCTAGCTTTGTTTGTATAATTTGAGCACTAATCCAGGCCATCTTTTTTGGAGATGGTTACCCTGCACCCTAGTGTCAGGAGTGTGCAGTTAGAACTTGTCTGATTGAAGACTGCTGGTCTTGAGCTTTTTTACTGGTTAATTAGGTAATTTGTTTAATTCAGTTTGCTCGTTTTCTATTGTTATATAAAAAAATTGCACTTTATTCATCTGTTTTACTGTATTTGTGTTTCTTCCTACTTTATTAATTTATATTACTTTTGCTGGCTGTTCTTAAAAGTACTTATTGCATTTATTCTGCTGCATTTATTACTGCTTGTTAGTAGCCTGATTAAATTGTAACTGTTATTCTAAGCCTTTGGTTTAAGCACTTGGGCTTCAGATCAGTTGTGTTACATTAAGAAGGTTTGTGGTCTGCACTGTTGTGGCAAAAGAGGTAGCTTACATCCTTCTAAGTTGGGAGTTGCCTATTGAAGGCTTAGTGTCTGTTATTCTAAAAGTGTATCAGTTCTCGTTTAAGCACTTGGGCTTAAGGTCAGTTATTTTACATTAAGAAGGTGTGGTCTGCACTCTTGTGGGAAGAGAGGGTAGATTCTGCCCTTCTGAGCTGGGAGTTTCTGGTTAAAAGCTTACTGTACCTGTTTATTTGAACTGTTTCTTTCTGAAATTGGTACGCCTTGTTTGCTGTAGGCCTGCTGAATCTAGCTTTGTTTGTATAAATTGAGCACTAATCCAGGCCATCTTTTATTGGAGAAGGTTCCCCTGCACCCTAGTAGCAGGACTGTGCAGTTAGAACTTGTCTGATCGAAGACTGCTGGAATGGGGCTCAGTTTTTAGCTTTTTATTGGTTAATTGGTTAATTTGTTTAAATCGGTTTGCTCATTTGCTACTGCTATATTTAAAAAAAATACACTTTATGCATCACCGCTTAGCTAGGGTTAAACTATTCCTGGCGCCATAAAGTCTGCTCTTCAAATTTCCCTTAGAACTAGCCAGTTTTTTTAGTTTTAGCACTCAAATCTGTTCCTTTGAGCTCAGCACTTGTTCAGAACTCATTGTAAGCACTAAATAAGCTACAAATTATTACAGAACTCAACTTTCCTCACTTGTCTAGAGGAAAACAGTTTTTAGTACTTAATAAATAAGCACCTATCCAGGCATGTCTATGGGTCAGCTCCCGGTGTTTTCTCCTGTCTACCTGATGAAGCTGGGCATCTTGGGCAATGCAGCAATTGCCTCATGTACATAGACAACCCTCTCCTACTACCACCCAACACTACAACCTGTGAGAGATGCACTTATATAGCCAAACTGGAAACAA
Organism: Protopterus annectens; assembly: GCF_019279795.1. Classification (NCBI taxonomy): domain Eukaryota; kingdom Metazoa; phylum Chordata; order Ceratodontiformes; family Protopteridae; genus Protopterus; species Protopterus annectens. The sequence continues at coordinate 1,208,361,061 of NC_056739.1, read as the reverse complement.
ATCTCTCTTCACCCAAGTCCAGACTAGACAGTCAAGAGGAGAGGGTAAACACTTGCACCACACCACACTCATCACATAGTCCCACAAAACCTACACCACCAAAACACACACATAGAAACACAAAACACACACATACATTCACGGAGGCTCTCAATAAAAATCTGCCCAAGCAACAGAGACCTCCAAAGCAGAAACACAAGCAACCTTCACCCCCCCAACACAACCCAAATGACACATAGCCCACAAAACTGAGTGTGCCACTCAATCACAGCCCATAAGGCATGACAACATACCCAACACTCTAGTCATGGGTGACTCTATAGTCAGGCACACTGATGTTCCACTCACCAGGCTAAACAAGGAAAAAATTACTGTCAGCTGCCTGTCGGGTGCCAGGATCTGCCACATAAGTCATGCACTCAGGTCACTCCACAACAAGTACAAATATGACTATGTCATTGTCCATGTTGGTGTGAATGACCTGAGATGTACCTCCCTAGACTACACGAAAAGAGACATGGAGGAGATCTTCGATCTTGTAGCCCAGGCAGGTATGACTCTAGCCCTGAGTAGCATCTTGCCATCACCCAGAATGATACCACAGTACAAGGACAAAATGATTGACTTCAACAATTGGCTAGGCTTCTGGTGTCATTCTAAAGAGATCCAGTATCTGTCTGCCTGGGATGACATGATCGACAGACCACAATGCTTTGCCAGAGATGGCCTGCACCTTTTGCCCTTGGGATTCCGGATACTGGCTAAGGCTCTTGCCACCCCTATAGTGCCTTTTTTAGGCATGGCTCAAATGACAAATTCTCCAATGTAACAGGTACAAGCAAGCAAAATCTGATTGTAATGCTACTCAATGCTAGAAGTCTAAACCTCAAAATGCACTCACTCGAGGCACTCCTTAAATTGGAGAACTTCGACATCTGTGCAGTGACAGAGACCTGGTTCAAGGCTCCAGAGAGCACCCCTGCGTTACCAGGCTATAATTCATATGACACCCTTTGGTCACCTAACCTGGACCGAAACACTAAAGGCGAAGGTGTGTCCATATTCATTAAGGATATCCACACCTCCAGGCTAGTTGCTCAGCATAATGCATCCGAGATTATCTAAGTGCAATTAACTCTGGGCAAGACCACAATCCAAATTGTAGCTTGCTACAGATCCCCACCATGCCCCAGGATTCCCACTCCTCATTTCTTGATACACTGGAAAATATTAGGGTACAACCTAACACCCTAATAATGGGCGATTTCAACTACCCCACCATTAACAGGGAAAACTACTCATGTACCAACACTTTTGCTCAAAGTTTTCTGAAATTCATAAATTCCAATGCCTTGGATCAACTTATCCACACTCCACCAGGGGCAGCAATATCCCACACCTGGTCTTTATCAACATGGGCGACCGGTATTCCACACCAGAGGTCAATTTCTCATGGGTCAGATCCGACCACAAGCTAATTACTCTAGACAGCCACATCCCACCCCCACCCGCCATTAGGGAAATCACCGTAAAAATTTTCTCCAAAGCCAACTTCACGCTTCTTAAAACAGAAGTGGCAAACTTCACGACACCCATGCAGATGGACAATAGAGGTACAACTGCTGAATCCTACACAAATGCACTTTATAGGCACTTACACGAGTGCATGGATTGTGCTATCCCTAACAGAACCAAGATGCTATCCTCCAAAAAAGGAAGCCAATCTGGTGGTCCCCTGCCATAAACAAACTCTACAACAGAAGAAAGAAACTGCTGCAAAAAAGAGTAAAATCCCATGATTGGAGGAACTCCTTGGTCAGCCTGAGTAAAAAGCTGAGATCCCTCATAAAATCCTCCAAAGCTAGTTACAAAAACAAAATCACCACTGTTTCTAAAGAAAACCACAAAGCATTCTGTAGCTTTGTTAAGAATCTCAATGGCAACATTCAGATCTGCTCTGAGTTGCAGCACAATGGCACTAAGTATACAGAACCAACTGATATTGCCAGCATCCAGGCACATAGGTACAGTGCTAACTTTATCCCCCTCTCACCCCTATACCGGAAGAATGCAAAGTTCCTGTAATCACGGCTGCACAGCTAAAAATCACACTCCCCAAAGCCAAGAATACAGCATTCATGGGACCTGACAACATCCCAGGTTGCGTTTTACATGAACTACAGAATGAACTGGCACCCCACCTAAGTACCATGTTCAATCCTAGCCTCAACTCAGACTTTGTGCCCATTGAATGGCGCACAGCGACGGTTATCCCACTCCACAAAGGGGGAGCCACCATGGACCCCGGGAACTACTGCCCCATTAGCCTGATGAGCCTGGTCTGGAAGGCCATGGAACGTATCATCACAGAACTTATAAACAAAGACATTAGTAATCTCCAAACTCTGGACCCCACCCAGTTCAGGTTTGTAAAAGGCAGATCACGTCTCCTAAACCTGATAGACTTCTTTGAAGCAGTCACCAAAGGCGTAGATGAGGGTAAGGTGATTCACACAGCCTATCTAGAGCTCGCCAAGACTTTTGACACCATCCCCCACTCAGGAATTATAGATAAACTCACTAAACTAGGTATAAATCCCTATGTCACAAGATGGGTTGCCAACTTACTCACTGACAGAACCCACACTGTGAAAGTAGCATTCCTCCTCAGCACATGTCCAAACCAACGTAATCTCGCCTCTCTTGCTTTGTCTCCAAACTGTCCAACCTGAGCTGACCCTCTAATATACTGATTCCTAATCCTGTCCATCCTAGTCACACCCAGTGCAAATCTTAACATCTTTAACTCTGCCACATCCAGCTCTGACTCCTGCCTTTTCGACAATGCTACCGTCTCCAACCCATATAACATAGCTGGTCTCACTACCCTCTTGTAGACCTTCCCTTTCACTCTTATTGGTACCCGTCTGTCACAAATCACTCCTGACACTCTTCTCCACCCATTCCACCCTGCCTGTACTCTCTTCTTCACCTCTCTTCCACACTCACCATTACTCTGAACTGTTGATCCCAAGTACTTAAACTCATCCACCTTTTCCAACTCTACTCCCTGCATCCTCACCATTCCTGTACCCTCCCTCTCATTTACACACATATATTCTGTTTTAGCCCTGCTGACCTTCATTCCTCTCCTCTCTAAAGCATATCTCCACCTCTCCAGGGTCTCCTCAACCTGGTCCCTACTCTCACTAAATATCACAATGTCATCTGCAAACATCATAGTCCACGGGGCCTCCTGTCTAATCTCATCTGTCAACCTGTCCATCACCACTGCAAATAAGAAAGGGCTCAGAGCTGATCCTTGATGTAATCCCATCTCCACCTTAAATGTATCTGTCACTCCCACCGCACCAATGTCACACTACCCTTATACATATCCTGTACCACTCTTACATACTTCTCTGCCACTCCCGACTTCCTCATACAATACCACAACTCCTTTCTAGGCACCCTGTCATATGCTTTCTCTAAGTCCACAAAAACACAATGCAACTCCTTCTGACCTTCTCTGTATTTCTCCAACAACACTCTCAGAGCAAATATTGCATCTGTAGTGCTCTTTCCTGGCATGAAACCATACTGCTGAGCACTAATCATCACCTCCCTTTTTAAACTAGCTTCCACTACTCTTTCCCATAACTTCAAGCTGTGAGTGATCAATTTTATCCCTCTGTAGTTACTGCAGCTCTGCACATCACCCTTATTCTTAAAGATAGGTACCAAAACACTTTTTCTCCACTCCTCAGGCATCCTCTGACTTTCCAAAATTTCATTAAACAATCTGGTTAAAAATTCCACTGCCATTTCTCCTAAGCACCTCCATGCTTCCACTGGTATGTCATCTGGGCCAACATCCTTTCCATTCTTCATCCTCTTCATAGCTGTCCTTACTTCCTCCTTGCTAATCTGCTTCACTTCCTGATTCACTATCCCCACATCATCTAACCTTCTCTCTCTCTCATTCTCTTCATTCTTCAGCCCTTCAAAGTACTCTTTCCATCTACTCAACACACTCTCCTCACTTGTGAGTATGTTTCCCTCACTACCCTTTATAACCCTTACCTGCTGCACATCTTTCCCAGCTCTGTCCCTCTGTCTAGTCAATCGGTACAGGTCCTTTTCTCCCTCTTTAGTGTCCAATCTCTCATACAACTCTCTATATGCCTTATCCTCAGCCTTCGACACCTCTCTCTTTGCCACGCGCCTCATCTCCTTATACTCATGTCTACTTTCTTCATCTCTTTGACAATCCCACTTCTTCTTCTTCGCCAGCCTCTTCCTCTGTATACTCTCCTGTACTTCCTCATTCCACCACCATGTCTCCTTGTCTTCCTTCCTCTTCTCAGATGTCACACTTAGCACCTTCCTAGCAGTCGCCCTTACTAGCTCTGCTGTAGTTACCCAGCTATTCGGTAACTCTTCATTGCCTCCCAGTGCCTGTCTTAACTCTTCCCTGAACTCCACTTCGCAATCACCCTTTTTTAACTTCCACCATTTAATCCTTGGCACTGCTTTCACACTCCTCCTCCGCTTCTTGATCACCAACATCATCCTGCAGACCACCATTCTGTGCTGCTTAACTACACTTTCCCCAGTCACCACTTTACAGTCTCCAATCTCATTCAGACTGGCCCTCCTACATAGGATATAATCCACCTGTGTGCATCTTCCTCCACTCTTGTATGTCACCCTATGCTCCTCCCTCTTCTTAAAATATGTATTCACCACAGCCATGTCCATCCTTTTCACAAAATCCACAATCATCTGACCTTCTGCATTCCTCTCCTTAACACCATACCTACCCATCACTTCCTCATCCCTTCTGTTCACTTCACCAACATGCCCATTGAAGTCCACTCCAATCACTAGTCTCTCACCCTTGGGTACACTCACCACCACTTCATCCAACTCACTCCAAAATTTTTCTTTCTCATCCACCGCACAGTCATCTTGTGGAGCATATGCACTAACAACATTCATCATTACACCATCAGTTTCAAGCTTCATAAACATCACTCTATCAGACACTCTCTTCACTTACCACCTTGGCATACTGTTCCATTAGGATAATCCCTACCCCATTTCTTCTGCCATCCACACCATGATAGAACAAGTTGAACCCATCTCCTATACACTTGGTCTTACTTCCCTTCCATCTAGTCTCTTGCATGTGCAATATATCAACCTTCCTTCTCTCCATCATATCAGCTAGCTCTCTCCCTATACCAGTCATACTGCCAACATTCAAAGTTCCTACCCTCAGTACTACACTCCTAACCTTCCTCCTCTCTTCCTGCCTTCAGGCATGCTTTCCCCCTCCTCTTCTTCTTTGGCCAACAGTAGCCCAATTTCCGCCGGCACCCTGTTGGCTAACAGTACTGGTGGCGGTCATTGTTAAACGGGGCCTCGACCAATCCGATATGTAATTATGAAAAGTTCTCCGCATCAGTAATTTTTGGCAAAGGTTTTACGCCGGATGCCCTTCCTGACGCAACCCTCCCCATAACATTGGGAATAGAAAATATTAATGTCTTTCAGCTTTCCCCAGTTAGGGTCACCACAGCAGATTACCGGTCCACAGACTGATTGCCTGTGAAGTTTTTACGGTGGCAAGTTGCCAGCCTGGCGCCCAACATTCACAGAAGGCACACACACACATGCACACACCTACCTGCATGTCTTTAAAACTCACTCAATCGCAGGGATGACATGCAGACTCTGCACAGAAGGCTCTCCAGCCAAGAATTGAACTGGAGAACCCCTTGCAGTGAGGCGACGATTCTACCTGCTCCACCACCATGGCCAACATTGCAAAATGTAAAAAATGTTAAATCGGACATCTTGACATGCAATTTTTTTCATTAAGTATCCAAAATCTAAAAGCTGAAACAGTTACTAAAGTATGTATAAATTATATTATATATTAATCTATCATATGTAATAAGTTTATTTAGCACAGACTATAAATATTTTTTTAATTATCACAATTACATGTGAATTATCAAACATTTGTTACTATCTTTTGCATCATTAACCATTTTATTAGTATAGCTAGTCACTATAAGTCATTCCTATTCACACTTATAAAAGAAAGTAACATCATATATCATGCATACACAGTAAAAAGTGCTAGTGACATAGTTTGTTCTAAAGTAACTTCTTGATTTGTGCAGTTGATACAGTATATACAATAAAGAGTCCATATTATGGGGTGGCAGTAGTGGCCATAGGAGATGTGCAATGCTGGGCTGGACAAGTGGCTGTATTTATGCCATAGGTGCTGCTACTTGGTAAAGTGGATCAAAAGGGTTGGGGGAGGGTTGCATTTGCTTTACTGATTTAGTTTATTTATGGATTGCCATATAGTTCTGTTTATTTATTTATTTTTTTGTTTACTTTGGTGTCTTTCCAGTTTGTTAAAGTACTTTAATTTTTCTCTGTGAGACATTTTCTTAGAAAGGTGCTGAAGTGGCTCTATAAGCTTGGCTGTTTGTTGTTGTGTGGTTGTTTTTCTATATTTTAATGATTTAGCTACTATTTTTATTAGTTGCTTTATCTCTGTTACAAGCCAAGGAGTTGGTATAGATTTTCTTTTCTTTTTGTGACATGGTGCTAAGGAATTTAAGGTGCCGAGGAAAGTTGGTTTGAATTTCTGGACTGCGCCATACAGAGGAAGGCATTTAAGTGAAGACCAGTTACACTGGCTGAGACACTGTTTAGCTGTGATAGACTGGGTTACTTTTGGGCTTGGAGCAAAATAAAGTGTCAAGATTTTATTAGTTAAACTTCCTTCCAGTGTATATAAGTTGGGTGGTGATCTCCAAGTATGTCAGGTAGTATACCACAGAATTTTGTGGTTTATTGGTTTGTATCCAATCTAGATTAGATTATTTTCTGGTGGCTGGTTGTTTCTGTGATGAGTTGCTGTAATACAGATAGGTTTATAAATGATTATTTTTTTGTGATGAGAAGGTGGTGGAAGAGCTATCTCTGTTTACACTGCCTAGTATTAGGAATGTTTATCTGAATGTGCAGCATGCCTTGAGAACATATTTTCTGGTACTGGGATGTTGATTGATGATTTTCAGGGAATGCAGGCAGTAGTAACAGGAAAGGTTTGGTATCTATTTAAATGTATATTAGCTATTGGTATTTTTGGTCTACTTGATTCTGAAATTGTTATGGTACTTAGGGTCATTTGAAGGTTATTAGAATAAGCAACTGCTATGTTGCCAACCTTTTCTGATAGTCTATCTTTCCTGATAATATTTTATCCTGGTGGAAGTAATTGTTCATCTTTAATTTATGGTTTTAGCAATACAGGCTATATCTAGCTATGGAGCTGAGTGGTAATGTTACAGATGCTTCTAATATTAATACGACACCCTTTTAATGATTTTTGGGATGTATAAGTTTTGATTTCATTATATTTTGTGTCCAGTTTGTGGGTTGATGGGCCTGAGTTGAGCTGAATGTCACCAGAAAGTAGTATGTTTTTGTACTACAATTATCTTTATTTTTTTATTTTTATTATGGTTTCTTTTTGTAAAATACACACACACACACACACAAAGGAAAGAGTAACAGCATCAGACCTAAGTTATTACTCCTACATGGTCAGTGTGATTTTTAAAGCAGAACACATTTTTCTCTAAAGCAAGCTGCAGGAAGATGTTAGGATTTCCATTCCAAGATGGTGTAATGCAATTCTTGATAAAAAGCAGAAATTATACAATAGTAAACAGTTAAACGGTACTAAATCAATAGTTATAAACTATACAAATATAAGTAAATTTAAATTGTACTAAATAGATATAAATTATACAAATATAAGGAAATATAATTCTTTGACATTTAACACAAAAGTTGTTTGAATTCTTAATCCATTGCATTATCTATTGCATTTGTTGTAGAAGATTTCAGCAGCACAGCTGGTTGGGTGGCCGTGGTGGTGGGGTGGTCATGGTGGTGCAGAGGTTAGCATTGCCACTTCACAGCAACAGGTTCTCTGGTTCAATTCTTGGCTGGGGTGCATTCTGTGCAGAATCTGCATGTCCTCCCTGTAGTCACGTGGGTTTCCTCTGGTTGCTCAAGTTTCCTCTCACATTCCAAAGACATGCCGTGGATGGATTGGACACTCTAAAATTGGCTGTAGGTGAGAGAGTGCATGCGAGTGTGTGGTACGACTGAACTACCACAGCAGGGCTAGCCACCTGGTGGTGTAAACCTCGGCTTGAGATGATTGCCACTGCTAAAGTGACACACCGACCCCATGTGCAAAATGGGAAAAAAGGGTTGAGGATGGATGGATGAAATGTTATATGCATAAAGAAAGATGTAATACTTCTACTACTTTAATGAAGTTCAAGTTGATAATAGAATACCTTGTAGTTTAACATGCAGAAAGGCTTTGCCCCTTTGGTCACATTTGTGATGTCATCCATTATAGGCATCAACTATGTATTCTTCTATATATTTGTGTTAAGCGCTCACATATCTACACAAATCTTGATTTTACCTGAAATTTTAGGAAGAGGTGGCACTACTACTACTATAAGCAAAACTCATGGTGTGGAGCCAGTTACTTTTTCAACAATATATCCATCCCTCAGGGCTACTGTAACTTTTCCAAAATTTTCTTTAAATAGAAAAGGATACTGCTCTGATGCTTTGCTGATGTGGTCACCATAAGCTGTACTAGCAGTCTGACCTGATAATTCCTTAATTTTCCAATACCAATAAAGAAATGTTTGTTTT
>NC_056739.1:1208327283-1208347283 GCF_019279795.1 Protopterus annectens | reverse complement strand
CTATCCAACTCTGTTATTTTTTATATCTCCTTTAATTGAAACTGTGGTGTTTATTGTAACTAGATGTTCAGTATTCTCATGTTTGCTATTTTATTATTTATTACTAAATATTTCTATACCTGTTATTGTGGCTGGTCTTTAGAGAATACTTTTAACATCTTAAGAGTACTTACGCTTATTTTAGTGACACTGTGGCAGCTCCTGAAAGCCTTGCTGCTTTGGTCAAACTCTACCATTTGTATTAGTATTATTCTTACTCAGTATAATTAGGTACCCTTGTAAGATACTTAGAGTAGCTGACTGGTGGCAGCGTAATTACTTTATAGTCTGGGCAGAGGAGGCACAGATGGTAAATCTGTGCCCGTCTGTCCCATGGGTGTGTGTGTGTGTGTGTGTGTGTGTGTGTGTGTGTGTGTGTGTGTGTGTGTGTGTGTGTGTGTGTGTGAAAATCAAATATCCTAGTGTGTGTGTGTCAGCTACTTGGAACAGGGACACAGAGCTGCAAAGTGGTCAGTGTGGAGCCTTGTTTGGGACTTGGAGAGAGAGACAGAGAGAGAGAGACAGTCCAGCCCCAGGTCTGGAGAGTGCTCCCTGTGTGCTCTTAAAGGAATTGTGCTTGGTGCAGAGAGATGCATCTGAAAATACTGTGTGTATCCATATTTGTTCCTAGTGACCATCCCTCATCAGTGTCAGTGGTGAGGATTGAGGTTCCTTGATTACTGGCCTGGAGAAGGGACCATCACATATTGGTAGCAGTTGGGTAAGATATTAATTGAACTTCAGTGACCTGGTGGCAGTTGTCACCGAAGGTGTGTGTACTCTCAGCAGCCACAAAGTAGACATACAGAGTTTCATTTTGACAATAGTTTGATTTATTTTTGTTAGTTTAGTTTAGTCAGGGAAAGCAGGCAAAGAGGTCAGCAGAGGATTATGGTAAACTGACAAAGAACCAGTTGGCCAAGGTGTACAAAGCCAAAGTACTGATGTATGCCAACCTGACTAAAGAGGAAATTATTTTAGCCTTAACTGCAGCTACAGCATGGACTGACAACCAGTCTGGTGATGGGAATGTGCATCCTTCAGAAACAGGACAGTTCACCTTTCCCTCAAAGGACTTAATAACCCATCCGGAGTTAAAGAGACTTGAACTGGAAACCAAACATTTGGAATTAGAATCAGCAGAGATACTGCAGCATTTGGAAGTTGAAGAAAATGAGAGACTGTGGCAGGCAAAACAGATGACATTAGAATCAGGAGAGAAACTGCAGCATTTGGAGGTTAAAGAAAGACTGTGGTGTTTGGAGGTTGAAGAAAAGGACAAACAGCAGCAACATGAAAGGGAGACGCTGAGCCTTTGTAAGGGTCATGGTGGTAATGGGGAAGAGAATAACCGAACCCCAGAAGCAATAAAGGTCAGTAAATGTCTTTTATAGTTCACTGAGGATGATCATTTTGATAGCTTTATTCATATATTTGGAAGAGTGTGTAAACAGTATGATGTTGATCAAGGGCTCTCAGTATGGTTCCTGACCCCTTTACTCCATGGCAAAGCTGTAACTGCTATTTCTAAATTGTCTGATATTGATTGTTTAAATTATGATAAAGTTAAACAAAATGTTTATTGGAATGTTTTAAGTTAACACCCGAAGCGTACAGAAGAAAGTTGTCTGAGCACAGACAGAAGGCAGATGAAAGTGTATGCAATTATATTGCTGAGTAAAGCATTTATTTCATAGGTGGGTGAGTGGGTGTCAGGTCATCACTTTTGAAAGACTGGCAGACCTTTTAGTGAGGGAACAAGCCTTTAGCAGTTTGCCTGAGGGCATGCAAATCTGGTTGGCAGACCAGGAGTGAACTCTGCAAATGAACTGGGGAGAAAAGGGGATCTCTATTTAGCAAGCAGGGCATGGCTGTACAAGAAGGGGATACCTAGCACTGCACATGCATATAAGGAAAGCCATGGTGGGCAGCCTAAATTACTCCCAAAGAGTCCACCACTAAAAGGGGAAGCCACTAGTTCAGATACATGGCCAGGATCAAGTGTTAGATGTTTTAAATGCAACCGGAAGGGCCATGCAGCATACAAGTGTCCACTGAAGCAAGGTGGGGAACAAAAAGTGAGGAAGTCAGCAAGTGGGAATAACAGCGTGCCAGTGGTAAGTTGTCTGGAGACAACAGGGGTACCAAACTATCACTGGAGTTTGTGTCCTATCTTAGTGGATAGAAGACAGGCCACTGCAAAGAGAGGTACAGCCTCTGACATAACCATTGGGAAGCCTGCAGTGGTTAAAGAGGACCAGTACTTGCTTGAGCAGTCCACTACAGTCAGACCTTTAGGTGGGACCCCATTCCAAATACCTTTGGCTAGGATTCACTTTGACTGGAAGGTTGGAAAAGGAAGCAAGCAGGTAGGTGTGTTTGAGGATATCCCTGGAGATGTCTTGATAGGGAATGATTTTGATAATGCAGTACCTTATGTGCATGCAGTTACATGCAGTCAGTCTTGGAGACAGGCATGTGGGTCTGGTAGCCTGGGGGAGACCCAGAAAGACCCCATACCTGAAGTTGGAGGTGGTGATGTGGCTATTTTAGGGTGGGAGATACCCTGTAGCATTCAGTCTGAAAGTGAGCCACAGCTGCTGGTAGGTACTGATGTTCCTGTGGACAGGGTGGCTGCAAGGACAGAGGTGAGTAGTAGTACCCAGGCTGACAGTGAGATACTGCTATCAGAAGATACCAGGCTTCCTGTGGAAAGGGAGCTGAGAAGGGTCACAAAGGCAATGTTGAGACAGGCTCGGCTTTCGGACAGTACTTTATGAGGATTGAGGGAGTTAGCTAAGGAGGCACCTGATTCTCAAGGAAAAGGGGAGACTGTATACTGGAACAAAGGGTTACTGTATAAAGAGTGGACCCCTGAAGGAGGGCTAGAGGGTGAGGTAATACAGTAGTTGGTAGTGCCTAGAGCTTACCGTCTACTACCTTTAGCCATAACCTATGGCACTCCTTTTGCAGGTCATATGGACATAAAGCATACCAAGAGACATATTATGCATAACTTTTATTGGCCTGGGATTGCAAGGGATGTAACAGGGTACTGCAGGACCTGTGAGCAGTACCAAAAGGTAGGCAAGGCAGGAGACAATTTCAAAGCTCCCTTGTTCACTTTACTTGTGACTGAAGAGCCGTTTCAGAGGGTAGTTTCTGTGGAGTCAGCCCACCTAAGGTATTAGCTACTGGCCAACAGCTCTGTGTTTATTTGATTGCCTGAAGGTCTATTTTCTGTTGTACTTCTCATATAAAGACTTACATTTCTGTGAATTTGTGCTCAGTAGCAGAGCTGATATAGCAGAGCTAATTACCTGGTTGTATTTGATTCTTTATCCATCTGGATATATCAAGCTGATATAAGTATACTTTTTTGCACTTCATCTGTTTCAGTGATAGTTAACAAAACTGTACTGCATTTATTTATTTGTTTAATTGTTTATTGCTGGCCTCTGTCTGTCTGCATTTTCCTTCTCAGGGTAAGTTCAGTAGCTGGTTTCATGGTGGGGGTTGCTTGGTATTCTGTGGAGTTAGCCCACCTATGGTGTTATCTACTACCCAACACCTCTGTGTTTATCTGTTTTCCTGAAGGTTTATTTTCTCTGTTGTACTTCTAGCAGATGTACTTACCTGGCTGTATAACCATCTGGATATACCAAGCTGATATAAGTATACTTTTTTTTGCACTTGATCTGTTTCAGTGATAGTTAACAAAACTGGACTGCATTTATTTATTGGGTTCATTGTTTATTGCTGGCCTCTGTCTGTCATTTTGTTTGTTTTTCCCACCCAGGTTTTGTTTTACTCTTAAACTTGGTGGCTTTGGAATTGCCCGCTTCTGCTGTAAATTTGATTTTGGTCACTCCTCCCATTCCCATCTCATTTGCTCACTCAACTGAGTACAGTGAGAGCATTTGGGAAAGACTACCCCCTTGCTTCTTTCATTTTTGACATTCCTCCCAGTCCTGTCTCATCACCTCATTCTACTGAGTACAGAGAGAGCATTTGGGAAGGCCAACACCTTAGTTTCTTAATCTTCAACCATCTTCTGTTTCCTCCCTCTCCACCTAAAAACAAAAAAATACACTTTATTCAGCTGCTTTTGCTGTAATTGTGTTCTTCCTACTTTATTGCCCTATTTTTGCTTTGCTGCATGCTCTTAAGTGTTCAAGTGCTTTTATTCTACTGCATTTATTGCTGCTCGTTAGTAGCCTGATTAAATGTATCTGTTATTCTAAGCATCTTTGTTTTGGTTTTAGCACTTGGGGCTTCAGGCCAGTTACTTTACATTTAAGAAGGCTTTTGTGGTGTACAGTCTTGTGGACAAACCCTTATCAAAACCCTCTTTCCATAAGTCTGCCCAAGTATTCGGAACACTATGTTTGCACAATTCCTATCAGTTTCTTCTGCCAGCCTTGTCGACATGGGCATGCTTAGACAGTGTCGTAACTGCCTTATGTTTGCTGACAGTCCTCTTCTTCTAGAACATAATTCTTCTGCTTGCGAGAAATGCATCTACATCAGTAATCTGGAATCCATGCTCTCTTGCACCAAGTCAGTACTCTTGACAAAGAGGAGATCGCCAGCACAAACACCACACCACTCACATCACATAGCCAAGCACAGCACACACACCCCTATGCAGAGGTCCTCAATACAAACCTACCTAAACAGCAGAGACCTCCAAAACACACTCACAAACATTCCACACACAACACCAAACACATCACATACAGCTGATGACACACCAGTGTCTCACAAACACAGTCCATAAGGCAAAACAATAAACAATAAACCAACACAACCCACAAGGCATAACAATAAACCAAACATACTAGTCATTGGTGACTCAAATGTGAGACACACCAATGTCCCCCTCACCAGGCTTGACAAGGAGAAGGTCATGGTCAGTTGCCTGTCTAGTGCCAGAATCTACCACATCACGCATGCACTTAAGTTTCACCACCTCATGCACTTAAGTTTCAACACAACAAGTACAAGTATGACTTTGTCATTGTCCATGTTGGTGTGAATGATTTGAGACATACCTCCCTGGATTATACGAAGAGAGACATGATTAAGCTCTCAGAGTATGTGTCCCAGGCAGGTATGACCCTAGCCCTAAGCAGCATCCTAACTTCACCAAGAATGATATCAAAATATCAACAAAAAATAATTGACTTCAACAATTGGCTTAGTTTCTGTGCCATTCCGAGGAGATCAAGTATATGTCTGCCTGGGATGGCGTGGTTGACAGGCCTCGATGCTTTGCCAGAAATGGCTTCCAACTGTCACCCCTGGGATTCCAGATCCTGGCCAAGGCTCTTGCCTTCCCCATTGTGCCTTTTTTAGGCAATGTTCCAAAGATAAATCTTCCAGCATAAAAGATCTGTCAAAAAGCAAATTGAAGGTCATGCTGCTTAACGCTAGGAGCCTTAACTTGAAAATGAACTCACTGGAGGCCCTCCTCGCAATGGAAGATGCCGACATCTGTGTGGTCACCAGATCTCTCAACCATACTGAATTCCTTGGTATTTACTGGTTTTGAGGTCAAAATAATGGGGTACCATGAATTCCAGAGTGACCCCTTTAATTTCCAAATTTCCTGGGTTGTTTTTCAAATTTTATTTTTCGGTGAATTTTTGCTGACATCATCACATGCAGGGGAGCGTGCAATGATGTCAGCTTCATGAGCAGACTGCCAGCCTGGCAGAATTTGCCTGAGGTGTATCTATGTTTATTTGCATGTACAGAAACGTGTTGAGTCCATTTGCGTAGCTGGGGGCATAATGCAAAAAAACAAACCATAGCAGCATCAGTCATTCTTCCAGTCCTATATGTGCTCTTCTGTCCACCCACATAAGCCTTGTGTTTATTGCTGTAAGGAGTTTGCCGTATTAGTATTGTATATGGAGCTGGCAAGTTAGTATTTTGTAAGGAGTTGGAAAGGTGTGTGTGTGTGTGTGTGTGTGTGTGTGTGTGTGTGTGTGTGTGTGTGTGTGTGTGTGTGTGTGTGTGTGAAATGCCCCAATTAGGGGTAACTGGTGGTTAAGGTTACACAGGCTCAAACCCTGTACCTTGGGTACAAGAAGCAAGGGCCTGAATTCTCTACCCATACCACCAATTGTGATTCAAGGAGCAGATGATTCCATAGCTCTCAACTTTCTAGATTTTCATAGCATGTTTACTCATACTTTTGGTCTGTTTCTGTTAAAATTTGTGGTTTTCTGGCAAATCATTTAGAAGTGAATTCACTAAATAATGATAGCCATTTGAGTTTCAGTTTTCCTGTCTTTCAGGAAATACATAGTAGCACAAAATATTCTATTCTAGCAACTTGCTAAGATTATAAAACCAGTGTTTAAAAGGTGTCCCTGGTTTTGGGCCTTTGACCCCCAATAAATTCTAGCTTTTTCCAGATTTCTTGTGCTGCATAGTTCTTCAGGGGGAGAGAAGTTTACTGCTGCTTATGCCAAGTCAGTTTGTATTGTTAGCAGCATAACAGATAGCATACTTGCTTTTGATGCAGAAGGCTGTGGGTTCTACTCCCACAGTATGTAGAGGGATTGCTGATATTGTACTGTGCTAAACTTTTAAAGGGGTGGATGCTGCAGTCCTGAGAATGTCCTCTTTGGCGGAGATACCTAGTAACTATGAACCTGTTATCAGTTTGACATCCATTCCCTATTGCAATATTATTAACTAATAATTTTTTTAATGTAACATAGGCAATTTATTCTTCAAGGGCAACAGGCACTTTATTTGTAGATGATCACATTTAAAAAAACAGCTAAAGGCAATGCTAGTTCAGGAGACAAAATGTAAGCGCTTCAAAGGTAATGTTTTGTATGGATACTTCTGCAATAGGTTGCTTAAATATAAATATTTTCCATAGAAAATATTGTTTCATAATGATGATCTTTGTAGAAATTATATTAAATGTATTCCTAGTGTTAGCTAAATCCATATATTATAACATTTATTTGAATTCAATTAATTGCTATACTTCTCTGCTTTGAAGGAACTGATTGCATTTGCCAAAAATCTGCTGATTTTGTCTGTTTAAATCCAGCTCATTTATTTTCTGGCTGTAGAAGGCTGAAGCAGTTAATTCTGTTTTTATAAAAGAAAATTGTATTTTAGTTTTGCAGTTTGCACAAGCTGAAAGTTCAATACAAGTTTAAATATTAATTTAAATAATACACTATTGTTCTGTTGATTTTGTGTGTAATATTTTGTCTGTTCTTCAATTTGCATTTAAAAATTGGTATCCCACAATCCCACCAGAGTGGGTGGAGTTACCTAATTATGTATGCACATTTCATGTTAATCAGCATACAGATTTGCAACTATTTTTCATGTGCCTTTGTCCAGATTTTTTTATGATTTCAGGCTGAGAGGTATGGTGGTCACGGGAACTTGGTTCAGGGCTGAAGAGAGCACCATTGCCTTACCAACCTATATCTCATTCCACACATTCTGACCCCAAAATAAGGTCGGGAAGACTAAGAGTGGTGAGTGTCTATCTTCATTGAGGACAGGCACAGCGCCAGACTAATTTGCCAGTATGATGCACTGGAACTACTCCAGGTGCAACTGACAGTTGGTAAAACACCCATCAAGGTTATAGTCAGATATAGACCCCCCCTTCAGGACACCCACTCTGCCTACCTGGATCTACTTGACTCCACTAAGATACCCCCTAACACCCTGATCCTTGGTGACTTCAACTACCCCACCACAGAATGGGTGAACTATTTCTGCACTAATGCACTCACTCAATGATTCCTTGACTTCATCAATTCTAACACACTAGACCAGCTCGTCTCATCCCCCACAAGGGGAGATAACATTTTGGACTTGGTTTTCACCAACATGAGCGACTGCTGCACCACTCCCATAGTATGTTCTTCCCTGGTGAGATCAGATCATCGGTTTGTCTCATTCTAAGTTTCTATCCCACCCAACTCCTTCACCCCAGCCATAATCAGGCTAAAAAACTTCTCAAAAGCTGACTACAACCTCCTAAGGGAGGGTATCAGTAGCTTAATACCACCGCCCCCCTCAGAGAGTGCAGACAACTATGCTGAACAGTATGCTGACTCAGCCATACCCAACAGAACTAAAACTTGCTTCTCAAGGAAACATAAACCTGTCTGATAGACATCCTCTATTAAGAGGCTTTACAAAAAAGGAAGAAACTGTTGTCCAAGGGTAAAAAGGAACAAATTCCAAATTGAAAAACTCCCTCCTTAGCCTCAACAAGTAAATTAGACCACTAGTGAAAACCTCCAAAGCTAATCACACATCAGAACTAGCCTCCAAAACAAAGAGAAACCACAAAGCCTTCTTCAGTTACATCATGAATCTCCATGGCAAAGCCCAGGTTCTGAATTAGTTCTTAATGGTATCACTTACACTGATCCTGTTGATTTATCCAACCTGCTAGCAGATAGATTCAGCACAAACTTCACTCCTCTGTCCCCCCCAAAAGGTCCTTTCGATATCCCTGATACTTGTCCCGCACCTCACATCTCTGTAGATCAAGTGTTAAAGGTCCTATCCAAGGCAAAGAACACAGCTTCCATGGGACCTGATAGTATCCCAGGCTGTATGCTGCACCATCTGCAACAAGAGCTAGCTTTGCCTTTGAGTACCCTATTCAAGCACAGCCTAAGTATGGGCTTCATTCCAGCAGAGTGGAGAACTGCCATTGCCATCCCCTTGGACAAGGGTAGTGCCACTAGTGACCCTATAGACTATCACCCCATCAGCTTGACAAATCTGAGCTGTAAAGCCATGGATCTCATAAACAAGGACGTAGACAATCTCCAAGCACTTGACCCCACCCAGTTCAGATTTGTCAAGGGCAGATCTTGCTTGTTGAACCTGGTTGACATCTTTGAGACTGTCACCACGGGCTTGGATGGGAAAAGTCAGTACATACAGCTTACCTTGACATGACCAAGGCCTTTGACACAATCCCCCACTCAGGCATCATTGAAAAGCTAACACAACTTGGCGTAAATCCCTATCTCATCAGGTAGGTGGCCAACTGACTCACTGACAGGACCCACAAGGTCAAAATAGATGCCTCCACCTCTGATAGCAGAGCTGTCACTAGTGGAGTTCCCCAGGGATCTGTCCTGGGAACCCTACTGTTTGGCATCTACTTCTGAAAGGTCCAGGCAAAGACAAAAGGCCTGTGGCTCACCAAGTTTGTGGACGACTGGAAGTTGGGTGCTGTCATTGACTCCCCAAATGATGTTAACATACTGCAAGATGGTCTCATTGCAACTAATCACTGGTGCCAAAGTCATGGACTGAAGTTAAATGCAAAAAAATGTATCATCATATCATTCGGCAAAAAACAGCCCCTACTGATTACCACATCAATGGCAATCGCTAAGTACAAAAACTGTGGTGAGAGACCTGGGTAATCAGTTTGACAACAATCTCACATTCAACCATTGTGTAGTGGCAGTGGTCAGAAAAGCCTTTTACTTGGTTCTTCTCATAAGTAAAGGGACTGCATCCAGACAAAAAGGAGGTTATTACCTCTCTATACTCCTCCCTCATTAGACTAATAATTGAGTATAATGCCCCGTTTGGTATGTACCTCTCCAAACATCTGCACCAACTGGAAAGGCCACAGAAATACCTCACAAAGAGAATCCATGGCCTCCAATACCTGTTCTATGCGGACAGGCTCAAATCACCATCACTCTACTCTGTATCATACAGATTGCTCAGGGGTGATCTGTGTCTCACCTACAAGGCAATCTTGGACCCTATCCTACTAGAGATGCTCCATATCCATAAGTCTAAGTCCTCCTGCATTACCTGCTCAAAAGGCCTGAATCTAATATGCAACATCAACAAAACCTGCTGGAGAGAAAGGTTTGTCTGCCAGAGGCTGCCCTGTCTCTGGAATAGACTTTCCATACATGTCAAACTGAGTACCTCACTGTCCCTCTTCAAGCACAACCTTGATGAATGTATGGGAAACCACAAATCTGTCCCAGGGGTCTCACCTGTGTCCCTCACTGATAGGGGCAACAGGTGCTGACTGAGGTTTCTTTTTTGTATAAACTCTTGGCTAGGTTTGTAAGGGCCCCAGGGCCATTAGCCTAGTAACCTCCTATGATCCTATGATGTTGTGGAGCCTCTGAGTACCCCAAGTTCCACAGGGAAGAAGTATATCCTAGTGGTAGTAAATTATGCTACTAGATACTCTGAGGCAGTGGCTCTGTCCTCCATTGAGGCAGAGAAGATGGCAAATCCTTTGTTAGAGATTTTTAGCAGTTCAAGCTTCTCGAGAGAAATACTGACTGACAGAGGTGCTAATTTCATGTCAGACCTGCTGGCTTATCTGTGGAAGTGCTGTGGGGTGAAGCACTTAAAGACCACCCCCTACCAATACCAGACTAATGGTCTTGTGGAGAAGTTAAACTCTACACTAAAGACCATGCTACAAACATTTGCAGACCAATTTAAGCGAGAGAGAGTGGGACAAATATTTTCCCAGCTGCTGTTTGCATGCAGACAGGTACCCTCAGGAATCAATAGGTTTTTCATCCACTGAGTTGCTGTATGGGCAATGGGTGAGAGACCTTTAGATTTGTATCTGTAATGAGTGGGAGGGTGAGTATGAATCCCACAATGAGTTTATTGTGGCATATGCAGATGGCAGGAGGAGTCTGAGGAGGATCTGGTGACTGATCTCCCCACTGAGGCTCGGACTGACACCTCAGTGGAAGGGGTAGAAATATCCCAGCAGCTGTCCCCTACCTAAATTCAAGAAATCTGAGCAGAGTTGCAGGCATTTAGGGGCATTAGTATAGTAGCTACTCCTCTTACAGACTTGATGAGGGAAAAACAGGACAGATAAGGTAGTGTGGACCCCAGCCTGTGAGCAGGCATTCAGAAACTTTAAAGGGGCTTTGGGAGGACCCCTTGTGTTAGCCAGTCCAGATTACAGCAAATAATTTGTTGTACAGGTGGATGTTTCAAACCATGGGGTGGGGGCCATACTCAGCCAGGTTTCCTTACAGGAAGAAGAGATCCCAATTGTATATATCAGTCATAGACACCAAATCAGGAGGAATGTTATACAGCTGTAGAAAAAGAATAAAAAGAATGTCTAGCCATAGTATGGGCACTGGAGAAACTTCAGGCCTATCTGTATGGAAGGAAATTCACTGTGGTTACAGACCACAATCCCTTAACATGGCTACATTGTGCCAGCCAGGAAAATGCCAAGTTATTACGGTGGAGCCTAGGGTTGCAGGCATATGACATGACAGTGTAGCACCCTAGTGGGGTCAGCAATGCCAATGCAGATGAGGGTCTCAAGACAGGGTATAGGTTAATGTGTTCCCAGACAAACCCATTTCTCTCAAGCAATGTCCAGGGTCACTTGAAAAACTAGCTTGAGTCTTCAAGGGGGAGAGATGTTATGATATGAGGTAGTGCTGTCTGTGCCAGGGAGAGTAGGGTGGTGCATGTGTAAAGAATTTTATGTCATTTGACTGTCACATTGATCTGTACAGATGCGTGTGTTAAAAATGTATTTGTAAAGTTGCTTGTGTTAAAAATGCATTAACAGTGGATCCTGCTGGACAGAAAAGAGATCTACATCTATGTCAGATAATATTATTATAACTGATTAAATGTATATGTTTTAACAGAGAATTCTGAAAGGGAAGATGTTAATCTCAGTCCAGCTAATTCTGAAAAATAGATTGAAAATTAAATGTGTTGATTTAGGCCATGAATATTTATCATACAGGTCTGATTGTAGGCAGATACAAAAATGTCTGAAGAAAACCAGGACTAGGAATGTTACTGTATTGTCCTTACATGTGAACAAATTGCTACCCTGGAAGGGTGGAAGTTTAAGAAATTGTTTTATAGCTTTCAGATGCTGCAATAGATCTTAGCAAAGCTTTGGGTGTGCATTATATCAGAGTCAGGTGACCTGTGTGATGTCATTCTATAACCAACATTGAAATGATGTTTTTAGATATTAGTGAGAGATATTCCAGACCTCTCACAGCAGCACTTTGTTTTTTTGGAACCTGTCATGAAAGGTCTCTCACAGATATTTACACAACCTTACACCTCGTCTTGCCTTGCTGTAGTAAGCAACTCAGCACCCATCATCTTCCCTTGTTGTAGGAAGTAACTTAACTAGGGAACAGTAATTCTTTAGTTAGTCAGGAAAATAGTGAGATTAGTTAAGCAGTGGTTTTCTGCATCTGTGTGAATCTATCCAACTGTGTTATGTTTTATATCTCCTGTGATTGATACTCTGGTGTTTATTGTAACTAGAGCTTCAGTATTCTCATGTTTTCTATTTTATTATTTATTATTAAATATTTCTATACCTTTCATTGTGGCTGGTCTTTTAGAGAATACTTTTAACATCTTCAGAGTATTTATCTTATTTTAGTGACATTGTGTTAGCTCCTGAAATCCTTGCTGCTTTGGTCAAACTCTACCATTTGTATTACTATTAATGTTACTCAGTATAATTGAGTACCCTTGTAAGAGCCTTAGAGTAGCTGACTGGTGGCAGCATAATTACTTTATAGTCTGAGCAGAGGGGACACAGTTGGCAAATCTGTGCCAGGTGTGTGTGTGTGTGTGTGTGTGTGTGTGTGTGTGTGTGTGTGTGTGTGTGTGTGTGTGTGTGTGTGTGTGTGTGTGTGTGTGTGTGTGTGTGTGTGTGTGTGTGTGTGTGTGTGTGTGTGTGTGTGTGTGTGTGTGTGTGTGTGTGTGTGTGTGTGTGTGTGAAAATCAGATATCCAAATATGTGTGTGTCAGCTACTTGAAAGAGGGACACAGAGCTCCAAATTGGTCAGTGTGGAGTGTAGTTTGGGGTCTGGAGAGAGAGAGTACAGTCTCATGTCTGGAGAGTGCCCCCTGTGTGCTCTTAAGGGAAATTGTGCTTGGTGCAGAAAGCTGCATCTGAAAATACTATGTGTATCCATATTTTTTCCTAGTAGCCATCCCTCACTAGTGTCAGTGGTGAGGACTGAGACTCCTTGTTTACTGGCCCGGAGTGGAGACCATCACAACAGGTACTGCACACAAACTGATGTCAGCAGGTAATACAGACTGTGATAAAATTCATGTGATCCTACTGCTTACCCTCAGTCAGCTTTTAGTCAGAACATTCAGGATTCACTAGCTTAGAGAGAGGGTTACCTGTACTGCAACAAATACTACAAACATTGTCTCCCTGTTCTTCTTTTATTTATAGCTCCTTGCCAACACAGAAATTTTATCACTTTACTTCATGGTGACATGTAATGAATTAATGGTTACATGGTGTACTGTATTTTGCTTTCTTGTTTTACCTAAGTGGTTCATTCTTTCATTTCACAGGCCAATGCAATTAAGTGTATATTTTCTATAATATTTTTTTTTGATTTTCTGCTGATGGAAGCATGCAGTAATTAAGTTATACATAATGTATAGGGGTGTTGTTTTCACTTCTTTACCTGCTAATTGGGATGCTTTTGACATACATGCTCTTTTCTGTCTGTTAATTTAGCTGCCATGCTGCTACGTTTTTGCACTGGAAAGGGGCAGCAAAATGGCAGAAGATGTCCTGTCACGGCCAGTACAAGAAGCAATTCCTCTCACTGAAGAAGACTAACCAACATATTTAAAAAAGTTGTGATAAAAAAATTGAAAAGAAGGTTGTCCATCTCTTGATATAGAATTATAGAACATTGCTCTTTGCAATGGAAAAACGAACATGAGAGCAGTTATAAAAGTGAAATACTATTGCAACTAAAAGAACATTTTAATTCTACAACATTCAAAAGAAACAAAAACCTAGATTTTCCCACTACAGGTACTGTGAAATAGCAGAATTATTTTTATGACCATTCCTTTCCAGTAATTACTGTCACTCACCCATGATGCAGCAGAGTTCATTCACTGCATTTACAGTTTTGACACATAAAGGCAATGCAGTACCTAATTTCTGGCTAAAAGTATTAACATTGTTACTTGATGATTTAGCCCTGAATAAGAACTACTTATATGTGCATCCCGAACAGACACTGACCTGGTTAACAACTGGAGAAATTATACTCCTCCTTAAGAGTGAACCTGCAAGCTATGCTAAAAACTATAGGCAAACAACTTGCCTTCCGATGATGTATAAACTATATACTAGAACTGATGTTGACAGAGTTTATAGTCATTTAGAGGAAAACTCAATTGTGGTAATAGAACAAAATGGTAACAAAACAGTCATATGGAGCAAAGGATCATTTGCTGTAAAGTTAAGTCATAATGGAGAATTGTAAAAAGGGGAAGAATCTAAGTATATAGATTACAAAAAAGCATATATAATGTATACCCTACAGGTATCAATTCATTACAGTGACCATGAAACAGTGGCAAACCACGTTGCAGCTAAGCCATGATAAAGGACAAATTAGGGGATACAAATTCAAATGTGGATATTCCAGGGTGAATCTGACACCACTGCAATTTTGTTTTAACCTTAACCCACTAAACTGTCTACTTAACAGATTAGGTCATACTTACAGTTTTGCTCCCAGACAACAAAGTGTAAAGACTTCTCATCTTCTTTTTTGTGGATGATTTAAAACTGTATAGTTCATCAGATGAGGAGATGAAAGCACAACTGGAAGTGGTCAAAACTTTCTTAAATGATATAAGAATGTCATTTGGTCTTGATAAATGTGCAAAAGCAACTTTTAAACAAGAAAGCTGCAGCACCAAGAAAATATCAGGCTGGGACAGGAATGTGATATTAAGGAAGCAGGAGGGAGTGTATAAATATTTGGGAAATGATGAAATATCAACAATAAAACATTAACAAATGTAAACAAAACTCAGTAAAGAATATTTTAGAAGATTAAAATGAATACTGAAAACAGCCCTGAAATCAAGGAACAAAGTCCAAGCTATAAACCAATTTGTTCTTCCTGTGTAACTTACAGTTTTGGGGTGATTGACTGGCCCCAGAAGATATTGGATCAGATGGACAGAAAAACAAGAAAAATGCTTCATGCTTATCAAATGAGATATAAAAATCAGTGTATACTAAGATTATATATCCCTCTTCTGAAGATGGTATGGGCCACCTTGAAATTGATTACATGTATAAATCTGTAATCCCAGGATTGCACACATATCTGCTAATGCAGTAAAATCCGAGGTGTGCACCATGTGCTGTGAGGACAGAACTCTGTCCAAGTAGCTGAACAACAAGTGAATAAAGTCACACTCTCAGGTCGATAAAATCCAAGGTTTATTAGTAAAAACCATAAAAACGAACTGCAGTGGTAAGCGCTTTCACGTTGTACCCAACGCTTCATCAGACATCAAATGCAGTAAAAAATACCCCTTATAAACAAATTCAAATTCAAACAGACAAATCAGATCATGAAGGTAATTAAAGAAACAGGATATTGAATTAGAATCAATTAAGAACAAATAGTGTGTTAATTACCCATGAAGTCAATGCTTGAGGGGTCTACTAGAAAGAAAAGGCTTGAGTGTAAATCTGTCATTGAGTCCAAACCTATGAGCTTGTAGCTTTAGAATCCATTTCCCTTCCCTCTCTTCTGTACGGTTCCTGATGTTACCTAATCTACCTCCTTTGTGTACTAACTCCAAAACCCTGAACCTAAAACAATGTGAGGAACCATGGTCCAGGGTGTGCTTGGCCAAAGCATTGTTTGTATTGGCCTTCTCAATGGCATAGGCGTACTCACGCATACGCTCACGAAAAGTCCTGGTCGTCATTCCAACATAGAACGAACTACAGGATTGACACACTGCCACATAGACCAAGTTAGAAGATCTACAATCAGCATAAAACTTAGACACATATTTACGTCCTGTAGCAGGGTGGACGAAACAGTCAGAGACAGCAATGAATTTACATTGATTGCAAGAGTGGCAAGGATATGTGCCATTCTTGCTCAAAGCTCTAGTGACTATTGGTTCTTTATCATAACACAGTAATCTATTGAGGGAGAGCATGTTCCTATAAGCTACATGTGGTTTGCTGTCTACTAGACTCCTAATGTTTTCATCCAACATTAGCAATTTCCAATTATTATTAAGAACTTGTAAAACATGACTATTCTTGTTAGTATATGGTAAAACAATCCTGTTGGTAAAATGTTTTGTTCTTTCAGGTTCTAAAGGTGGATCACCACGTGTTATCTTAAAAAAAGGAGCCCCTTTGGTAGCTCTGAGGCAGTCTCCTGTTTGTATGTTGTTATGAACTTTATTGCGATCATAACCTCTGTGTAAAAAATTACTAGCAATCTCCTTCTTCTGAATGTCATAGGTGGTATTGAGGGTAGTCAACCTAGATGCCCTCATGACCTGATTGGTTACTATGTTGTCATAAACGTGTCTGGGGTGCATGCTGGTACGGTGTAACAGATTATTCCTCCTGCACTCCTTCCTGTACAATTCAGTTTCAAGGCCTTTAAAAGTCTTGACATCTAGGAATGCAATCTCATTAAAAGAATGACTGCAATCAAACTGAAGGAAATCAGTTGTATTGTTCAGATAGGACACAAAATCAAATAGCTGTTATATCGTGCCTCCCCACAAAATAAAAACATCATCTACAAATCTGTTGTAGTATTTGAGTTGAGTCAAGAACATATTGTTGTCATTGAAAACATGGGTAGCCTCCCAATGTGCCAATACCAAATTAGCATAGGCATTGGCACATGGGGTGCCCATCGCTACACCTTTGGTTTGAAGGTAGTACCTACTGTCATACAGCAAAACATTGTATTGGAGAACAAGCTCTAAAAGAGACATCCATCTAGTAATGATATGACTGACCAAAGGTGTAGCGATGGGCACCCCATGTGCCAATGCCTATGCTAATTTGGTATTGGCACATTGGGAGGCTACCCATGTTTTCAATGACAACAATATGTTCTTGACTCAACTCAAATACTACAACAGATTTGTAGATGATGTTTTTATTTTGTGGGGAGGCACGATAGAACAGCTATTTGATTTTGTGTCCTATCTGAACAATACAACTGATTTCCTTCAGTTTGATTGCAGTCATTCTGTTAATGAGATTGCATTCCTAGATGTCAAGATCATCAAGACTTTTAAAGGCCTTGAAACTGAATTGTACAGGAAGGAGTGCTGGAGGAATAATCTGTTACACCGTACCAGCATGCACCCCAGACACGTTTATGACAACATAGTAACCAATCAGGTCATGAGGGCGTCTAGGTTGACTACCCTCAATACCACCTATGACATTCAGAAGAAGGAGATTGCTAGTAATTTTTTACACAGAGGTTATGATTGCAATAAAGTTCATAACAACATACAAACAGGAGACCGCCTCAGAGCTACCAAAGGGGCTCCTTTTTTTAAGATAACACGTGGTGAACCACCTTTAGAACCTGAAAGAACAAAACATTTTACCAACAGGATTGTTTTACCATATACTAACAAGAATAGTCATGTTTTACAAGTTCTTAATAATTGGAAATTGCTAATGTTGGATGAAAACATTAGGAGTCTAGTAGACAGCAAACCACATGTAGCTTATAGGAACATGCTCTCCCTCAATAGATTACTGTGTTATGATAAAGAACCAATAGTCACTAGAGCTTTGAGCAAGAATGGCACATATCCTTGCCACTCTTGCAATCAATGTAAATTCATTGCTGTCTCTGACTGTTTCGTCCACCCTGCTACAGGACGTAAATATGTGTCTAAGTTTTATGCTGATTGTAGATCTTCTAACTTGGTCTATGTGGCAGTGTGTCAATCCTGTAGTTCGTTCTGTGTTGGAATGACGACCAGGACTTTTCGTGAGCGTATGCGTGAGCACGCCTATGCCATTGAGAAGGCCAATACAAACAATGCTTTGGCCAAGCACACCCTGGACCATGGTTCCTCACATTGTTTTAGGTTCAGGGTTTTGGAGTTAGTACACAAAGGCGGTAGATTAGGTAACATCAGGAACCGTACAGAAGAGAGGGAAGGGAAATGGATTCTAAAGCTACAAGCCCATAGGTTTGGACTCAATGACAGATTTACACTCAAGCCTTTTCTTTCTAGTAGACCCCTCAAGCATTGACTTCATGGGTAATTAACACACTATTTGTTCTTAATTGATTCTAATTCAATATCCTGTTTCTTTAATTACCTTCATGATCTGATTTGTCTGTTTGAATTTGAATTTGTTTATAAGGGGTATTTTTTACTGCATTTGATGTCTGATGAAGCGTTGGGTACAACGTGAAAGCGCTTACCACTGCAATTCGTTTTTATGGTTTTTACTAATAAACCTTGGATTTTATCGACCTGAGAGTGTGACTTTATTCACTTGTTGTTCAGCTACTTGGACAGAGTTCTGTCCTCACAGCACATGGTGCACACCTCGGATTTTACTGCATTTGTGTCTTTCTTCTTCCATTGAGGGTGCTTTACCTGGCAAACCACTGTTTTTTTTGTGTACACATATCTGCTAACCTCATCAGATCCAAACATAATGAAAGTTTTGAAACATGAACAGAGCAAATCTACGGCGACTTCCCTGCTTAGTTTAGCAGAAGCATATCAGGATCAAATGGGAATGGAAACCAAACTAGAAGTAGACAAAAATCAGGCAGAAGCTAAATGTGCCAAAAACAAAAGAAAGAATATAAGGAGAAGGATCAGATGAGATGGCAAGAAAAGGCATAAATATAGTTGCAAGTACAGAAAACTCTTGGAACAACCCCATAATCTGGATCTGACACAGGAATGGTTAAGGAGAGGTGAATTTAAACCAAAAGATGGAAGGTTAATATTAGCAGCCTAAGATAGTGGACTATATGCATGTTGGTTTACAAAGTCCATTATTATTATTTAATTACTAAACATTTGTTTGCCAGGATAGTCCGACTGGACAACAAGTGTCCATTTTCAGTGGAGTCCTGGGGAGAAAAACTCCATAGGTTTACAGAGAGAAGAAAAATTTACAAGAGAGACATTACAGAGTAGTAGTATACAGATGGTAGACTTTACAGCTGTTAGTATACAATAAGAGGATATTCCCTCTTTTGGTTAAAAATACAAGTGTTCAGAATATACAATGAGAGTAGATAAGAACCTGGTAGAGCATTGCAAGATATTTCACCATTGAATAAGAGTATATAAATGTTTAAGTTTTCCATTGAACATGTAGGAGAAACAGACAAATGTAGGTTCTGTAAAACAGAACTGGAACCAGTTGCACATCTTGCTGCTGGGTGTGATACATGAATGCCAGAGGTCTGTATACAGAAAGGCATAATAATGTGGCAAAACTGTTGTATTGGGGATTGTGCAAACATTATAATATTGAAGTAGGTTCATAGGTTGGTACTAGGCTATCAGCTCTAAGGCCTATACAAGCCTAGCCATAACAATTCCCTGGCTATTTATTCCCACAGTATTTACTTCCCTGGACCCCTGTCTAGCAGAGCAATTGATGTGATCCCCGGGGTGAATTTCCCATCTTCCATCCAATCATCAAGGTTCCTTTTGAAGAGGGCCAAAGAGGCGCTCTGTTTGACACGTATAGGCAGTCTATTCCAGAGTCTGGGGAGTCTCTGGGTCAGGAACCTATCCCTCCAGCATGTTTCATTCATTGTGATGACAAGATTTAGATTCCTTGGAGCATGTGTCTCTGAGGGATTGGGATGTATTTAAATGTAGCATTTCCAACAGCTCTGGGTTTGACATGACCTTGCATGTTAAGCAGAGATTGCCTCTGAGTAGACGATATGCGATAGAGTATAGGTAGAGCCTTTCCAGTTGTTGCAGATGTCTTGAGAGGTACATACCAAACAGGGCACTGTATTCTATAGTGGGTCTAATGAGGGATGAGTGCAGTGGGACAATGACCTCCTTTTTTCCTGGATGAAAAGCCCTTAGTG
>NC_056739.1:1208312283-1208322283 GCF_019279795.1 Protopterus annectens | reverse complement strand
TTATCATTTAGTCCCTTGCCTACATCATCTCTTAGTCTAATTATCCATTTTGTCTCATTTGCTTCTGTTTTATTGCTAATATCCCCTAGCCTATTGCTAACCCTGGAATTTTCTATTATATAAAACTTAAATTTGTGTAAATTAGAGGTATTCATGACATGTTTAGCTAAGGCATTTGTAGAAACCTGCTTCTGTATATCATATAGATGTTCCCTAATTCTAAAGTTAAACTTTGTATCTGTTTTGCCTACATAAAAGTCCTTATAGGTTTCACAGATAGCAAGCTAGATAAGATGTTCAGTGTCACATGTTCCTTCTGTATTAAACCAAAAAGTTGTTAAGGAGAGGTCCTGCCTCTTGAATCTGAAACCTATGTGAGACAGTTTAAGCTGCACTCAGTGAGTTGCTTGCTGTACAAACATACTTGAACCTCACCTAGAACTGGTATACTACACTTATACTGGGACTACAAGCCAAGTTAAGTCTTCCTGGTATCACTGATGGGCTTGTAACTCTATTGATTGAAATATGGCTGTTAAATAGGACATAGACAGCAAGAGTGACTGGCTAGTTCTCAGCAGCTGTCCAGATCGCTAATGGGTTCTGCAAGGGTCAGTCTTGGGCTTCCATTTGTACAGTAATTCCTTCTTAGGTGTATGGAAGACAGTAGTTTCTGAACTGATAAATATGCTAATGACTTCTTACTAGGATGCACATTCTTGTCTGATGCAGACACATCCCTGGTTAAACATTCCCAATTCTGGTGTACAAACAATGGGCTAGCATTTCACACTGAAAAGTGAAGAACATTCTTTTCTTCTTCAAGTGTTTCTTCCCAGCTACTTACTCCATTGATGGAGAGGCAGTAAAAAATGACCCCTAATGTCAGGATGAGTACATTACAAAATTGGCTAAAAGGCCTGAGGAGCTGCACTCAAATTTTTAGGCAATAGCTAGCTGATCACTGAAGCTGAGTGAAGTCAATGTCCACAGTATACATCACAAATCTTTCTGTCAGAGTATAGCCCACCCTTTTGTAGCTTTCTGGTCACACATCTTGTTCATTTGGAAAAGGTCCAAATATTTCTCACTAAGAAGAATGGACTCATGGTGCTTTGAGGTACTCAGAAAGGTCCCGTCAGCTTTCACTGTTTTCAGTATCATATCTCCTCCTTAGGGTGCTTTATGCTTTACAGTTCCATTTATTTTCTAACATTTTCTGACCTTGAAACACAACACCTTAACAAAAATATTTCACACTGCATGTACTCACATTATCTGATACTCGTTTTACAAGGACTTAAGCTAGTGAACAAAATAAGGAAATACAATGTGTAAAAAATACATTTTTCATTGGGACAAGCCTCCCTCACTCTGAGCTCACCGCACCTCATTGAAAAAGCAATCACTTATAGGTGATGTAAAGCCTCCCTCTTTTATTCTGTGGGAGACTATGCGATTAAACCACACAACAGGAAGATATACGTGAGCAAGAGGTCCTCATTAGTATGTGCTGCGAGTAAAAGCAAGACTTTTAAGTGACAACTGACAATTCTAGCTGTTATACGTTAGCAGCTGCGATCGAAGCAACTGTAATCCTTGCTCTCACACCAGGGATTAAAGGATCCTATGCTGTTTGAGATCCCTTGCCTTGAACATACAAATGGTGGTGCCAAGACATAGTCCCACTCTCTCAATCTCAAAACTGCCATTGAAGTACAACTGAAAATGACTGATTTACCTCAGAATATCTTCCCAAACTTTAAATTAGAATTCTCACCACTAATGATCAATATGCTTCCCTCAGTATTTTAAGGAAACACCTAGATGCTTATAAATTCCATTGTGAGTTAATGGCTATCAAGTTGGCCATAAGGATAAACTATTGGATAAACTTTTCATCAAAATCTATGAATCCCCAAATACTTCTCAGTTAATATAGTAATTCCACTTTCATACAACTGTGATGGATTTTAAAAATCAGCCCTAGTGTACCAGGAACCCAAAGAAAAAGGTACGATGCCGTATCTTACCCATTCAACAAGGCACTGCTACACCCATAGCCAGTTTTAAGCAATACTAAATTTTGCAGCTGTTGGGGAGGCCTACTATAAAAGAGGTCAAAGAGAACAAATTATCTTATTTGATACTTTTTATTAAAAGCTACTCAAAACAACAAGAGGTTATACAACACTCGACAGCTAACACATCAAGATGGGTAATAGTATACATGAAAAAAATGAGAATGAAATAACACCTCAGCTGCTGTTATTTGATAATGCAAAAAACTATGTGTAATTACTGAAAAAAACCTCTCGATTGCAAATACATAATACAAATTCATTTATGTGGGGTTTCGATTTCTCAAAGACTATGATTTCACGATTTTATAAAATGTGCTCTGTGTTTTCTGATTTTTTAACCCTGCTAGGAAGACATTTTTTATATTAATCTTGCTCTGTGCCTTGGATCTCTTGACTCTTAATTCTGACTGGACAGCTTAAATTCTGTAATCTTGCTTCAGTTATCTGATTTCACTAATTTTGATGAAGCTGTCGCAAATTAGTTAATCTCACAGCGGACTCATGTTTTTCATATTCCTGTTGGGATCTCTGATAGCATTAATCTTGCTTGGGCCTTTTTGACTCACTTAAGGGGCAACTTCATCCTAATATAATTTTTTTCTCATCACAAAGTTTGATTTTCCTTCTTTAAATCTAACACTAAGAGCACTACACACAAAAATACTAATCCTAATCATAATCATAATAATAAAATAAAATATAAATAGTTAAGTATGACTCCCTTTATTTCCAGTCTTTCCTGGCTTCTACAGTCTCACTGTACACCATTATGGCTTCTTTGAAACTTATATTTCTTTCTGATGCTTGTCATAAAATCCCTTATAGGTACTTTTTGACTATGGCAGGTAGGCATGTTTATGGGCTGAATGTAGATAGCTGTCTTGTCACTTGATCAGAGTTAAGTTATATAGCCATCTATTTTCTAAAAAATATAAATAAAGATACATTACAAGGATCTGTTTTGAGACATATTAAAGTATAAAAGCTTTATATAAAATAACATATCAAAGTCCACGCTTTCAAAGAAAAGGACAATTATGTGGCTGTTTAAGTTTTCTGGTGATACTAAGGTTGACTTGACTGTTATCAATTTGTAATACCAAAGTAGGCTGCAAGATTTTCTAGATATTCTAACTAACTGGTCATTGTCTAACTGAGTAGTATTCAACATTAAAATATTTAGTATTACATTATGGTGCTTCTAATCTAACTTTTCCATATTCTATTAATAATGAATTATTACCAGTTTCTGATGAGGTTAATAATTTGGGGACTGTGACAGACTGTGCTTTGGATTTTGATTTAAATATCAGTTACATTTCAGGGAAATTATATTGTATTATGAGGGATATTTTCTGCATAAGAATGCTCTTATACAAAAGTCTGATTTGGTTTGATATAGAGTATTGTGGATTAGTGCTGATTTAATGTGTTGGTTCCAGCAAAAAAGATAATTTACAAGAAAAATACCTTGTTAAGACATTTGTTCTATAAGGAGAGACTACAGTTATTTTTTGTAAGTTATATATAGGGAATAATCATTTTTTTTCTGATATTTAGGCATTTGAAAGATAATCTTTTAGTTTCAACTATTGTATTATTTAGGAACAGTTGTGTGGGTATTCATAATAATATTTCAGTACAAAGGACTAAGTATAAAATCTGATTGAAGAGTAAGTTCTTTTTTAATATGGTACTAGGATCAGGAATAACCTTTTTTGTATGTCATAATATCTTTTGATTTACAAAGTTTTAAAATTAATCTTAATTGAAAATATGATACTAAAGGTTATGCATCTGATTATTGGCTACAAACTCCATGATGATCCCCTTGGATATGTAGAGTTTGTTATCCTAAATGCATTGTAAATTTCTAACATTGTAAAATAGCATTTGACTTACTAACACAAAAGAAGGAAATTTTGTTTTACTGTCTGGGGTTTAAGCTCCTATACAAAAGGAGACCATCTGGCTCCTAATATAATTTTAATAATTCCATGGTTACCGCATCACAGGGAAAGTGGCTAGTCATCTAACAGGGTACTCTATTGGTCCGTCTTAAATTCAGTTTCCCTATTTCTCTAGCATGTCCAAAGGTCAGTCAATGGTTTCCTCTCCAGTCCAGCTGGTGAATCTGGGAATTTTGAGGCAATGTTACAACTGTCTCATGTACACGGACAACCCTCTCCTCCTCCAAACAGGTTCAAATATATGTGAGAGATGCAACTATTTAGCCAAACTGGAGGCTGAGCTCTCTCATCTCAAAACTGGTGTAACCAGTCAGGAGGAGAAGGTAACCTCACACAACACAATTCCAGTATCACATAGTCCCACCACATCAGCGAACCAAACACATAAATACACAAAAACATACTCGGATGCTCTAAATAAAAATCTACCTAAGCAACAGAGACCTCCAGAGCAGA
Source organism: Protopterus annectens (assembly GCF_019279795.1). Classification (NCBI taxonomy): domain Eukaryota; kingdom Metazoa; phylum Chordata; order Ceratodontiformes; family Protopteridae; genus Protopterus; species Protopterus annectens. The sequence goes on along the minus strand of NC_056739.1, from coordinate 1,208,317,773 downwards.
CATCCAAGCAAATGCTACCTCAAAACAAAACACACACAACACATAACCCACAAAGTCAGTGTGCCAAGCAGCCACAGCCCTTAAGGCTGAATAACACACATGATACTCTTGTTATAGGTGACTCTATTGTCAGACACACTGACGTCCCGCTCACTAGGCTGAATAAAGAGAAGGTCACAGTGAGCTGCCTGTCGGGTGCTAGGATCCGACACATAACGCAAGCACTCAGGTCACTCCAAAGCAAATACAAATATGACTCAGTCATTGTACATGCTGGTGTGAATGACCTGAGACATACCTCCCTGGACTACATGAAAAGAGACATAGAGGAGCTCTCTGATCATGTAGCCCAGGCTGGTATGACCCTGACCTTGAGCAGCATCTTACCCTCACCTAGAATGATGCCACAGTACAAAGACAAAATGATCGATTTTAACAATTGGCTAAAATTTTGGTGTCATTCAAAGGGGATCCAGTGTCTGTCAGCCTGGGATGACATGCTCGACAAGCCACGTTGCTTCGCTAGGGACGTCTTGCACCTGTCACCACTGGGCTTTTGGATATTGGCAAAGGCTCTTTCCACCCCCATAGTTCCTTTTTTAGGCAAGGCTCAAAAGTCAAACCCACCCCCATAGACAGCACAAGGAACAAGAAACTAAGGGTAATGCTGCTAAACGCCAGAAGTCTTAACCTCAAGATGCACGCACTCGAAGCTCTCCTCAGTATGGAGAACATCGATATCTGTGCAGTGACAGAAACCTGGTTCAAGGCTCCAGAGAGCACCCCAGCACTACCAGGCTATACCTCATATCATGCTTTTCGGCCCCAAAACCCGGACCGAACCACAAAAGGAGGGGGAGTTTCCATATTTATCAAGGATATCCACACCTCCAGGTTAGTGGCATTGCATGAAGTATCGGAGACCATCCATGTGCAACTAACAGTGGGCAAGACTGCTTTTCAGTTTATAGCATCCTACAGACCAACCTCTCAAAGTCAGGAATCCCATTTGGTTTTCCTGAAAACATTGGAGAACATGAAGATCTCTCCGAACACCATTATATTGGGTGACTTCAACTACCCAAACATTGACTGGAAGCACTACTCAAGCCCCAGCACCTTAGCCCAAAGATTCCTGGAAATTATAAACTCAAATGCTATGGAACAACTAGTCACCACTCCCACAAGAGGGGACAACATACTAGACCTGATCATTACCAACATGGGGACTCTATACTCCACACCAGAAGTATATCACTCATTGGTAAGATCAGACCATAAATTAATTTCACTGGATGTCCACATCCCGACCCCACCCCCAGCCCAGAAAACCACAGTGAAAAACTTCTCAAAAGCGAACTTCTCACTTCTCAAAACCAAAGTGGAATACTTCAAGACCCCAGGGCCAGTGGAAACTACAGCCCAAACTGCAGAATCCTATATAAATGCATTCTACGGACATCTCCAGGAATGCATGGATCATGCTATCCCAAACAAAAACAAGACCCAATCATCCAAAGGCAGGCGTCCAGTCTGGTGGACCCCTGCCATAAATAAACTGTACAACAGAAGGAGGAAGCTACTACATGATAGAGCAAAATCCCTAATAGGGAAGGCATCTCTGATCAGTACTAGCAATACCAGGCTACAACTCTTACTACACTTTTCAACCACCAAACCAGGACCGAAACACTAAAGGTGGAGGAGTGTCAATATTCACCAAGGATATTCACACCACCAGGCTAGTTGGCCAACACAATGTGTCTGAAATTCTCCAAGTGCAACTAACACTAGGTAAGACTGCAATCCAAATTGTAGCTTGCTACAGATCCCCCACCATACCCCAAGATTCTCACTACACCTTTCTAAACATACTGGAAAATATTAAGATAGAACCAAACACCCTAATACTGGGTGATTTTAACTACCCTGCCATTAACTGGGAAAACTACTCATGTCCCAACACCTTTGTGCAACGGTTCTTGGAATTCATAAATTCCAACGCCCTGGATCAACTAATCCATAGTCCCACCAGGGGCTCCAATATCCTAGACCTGGTCATTACCAACATGGGAAATCAATGCTCCATACCTATGGTCACCCTCTCGTTAGTCAGGTCTGACCATAAGCTAATCACCCTTAACATCCACATCCCACCCCCACCCCCCAGTAAAGAAACCACCATAAAAAACTTCTCCAAAGCCAACTTCATGCTACTCAAGTCAGAAGTGACAAACTTCATGACACCCATGCAGACAGGAACTGAAAGTTCAACTGCTGAATCCTACACTAAGGATCCCATCCACTAAGGAGCACATCCACTCATGCATGAATCGTGCCATCCCAAATAGAACCAAAATGCTCTCATCCAAAAAAAGGAAGCCAATCTGGTGGTCCCCTGCCATAAACAAACTTTACAACAAAACGAAGAAGCTTTTGCAGAAAAGAGGAAAATCCCAGGATGCAAAAAACTCCCTTACTAGCCTCAGTAAGAAACTGAGATGCCTCATAAAATCCTCCAAAGCTAGTTACGAAAATAAAATTGCCAAAGATTCCAAAGACAACCACAAAGCATTCTATAACTATGTCAAGAATCTAAATGGCAATGCTCAGATCTGCTCTGAGATAAAACAGAATGGCATTAAATATACTGATCCGAAGGATATTGCCAATATCCTGGCAGATCGATTCAGTGCCAACTTCACCCCCCTCTCACCCCCTAAATGGCCCATCTCAATACCGGAAGATTGCCAAATTCCAGTAATAACGGCCACACAGGTACAAAACGCACTCTCTAAAGCCAAGAATACAGCATCTATGGGACCAGATGACATCCCAGGCTGTGTCCTACATGAACTACAATATGAACTGGCACCTCACCTAAGTGTCATGTTTAATCATAGCCTCACCTCAGGTTTCGTGCCCACTGAGTGGCGCAGAGCTACAGTTATCCCAATCCACAAGGGGGGATCCACCTTGGATCCCGGAAACTACCGTCCCATCAGTCTGACAAGCCTTATCTGCAAGGCCATGGAGCGTGTTATCATGGAACTTATAAACAAAGACATTGGCAACCTTCAAACACTGGACTCCACCCAGTTTGGGTTTGTGAAGGGCCGATCTTGTCTCCTGAACCTGATTGACTTCTTTGAATCAGTCTCCAGAGCCATGGACAAGGGTAAGGTGGTCCACACAGCCTATCTAGACCTTGCCAAGGCCTTTGACGCCATCCCCCACTCTGGAATCATAGATAAACTTACTAAGTTGGGCATTAATCCCTATGTCACCCAATGGGTTGCTAAATGGCTTACTGATAGAACCCTCACTGTAAAAGTAGCCAACTCCAAATCCAGCTCCAGACAAGTGACAAGTGGAGTACCTCAGGGTTCAGTCCTGGGGCCGCTCTTGTTTGGCATCTACTTCTCTGAAGTACCGGTCAACACTAAGGGACTCTGGCTAACAAAGTTTGCAGATGACTGCAAACTGGGAGCCATTATTGAATCCCCAAATGATGTGGATACTCTACAAAAGGGCCTTACAGAAACAGATGCTTGGTGCCAGAGCCATGGGCTCAAGCTCAATGCCAAGAAATGTATTGTTATCCCTTTGGGAAAAACATGTATCCATGAATTACCATATAGTTGGCAGTACACTAAACACAGAAAGTGTGATAAGAGACTTAGGGACACAGGTGGACAGTGGTCTCACCTTCGATAACCACATCGCCACAACAGTCAGGAAATCCTTCTATGTGGCACACCTCATCACGAAGGGCTTTTCATCCAGAAAAAGGAGGTCATTGTCCCACTGTACTCATCCCTCATTAGACCCATTATAGAATACAACGCCCCATTTGGTATGTACCTCTCAAGACATCTGCAACAACTGGAAAGGCCTCAGAAATACCTCGCTAAAAGAATCACAGGCCTAAAGCAGATGCCCCACGCTGACCGCCTTAAAAACTCCAGCTATACTCTGTCACATATCGTCTACTCAGAGGCGATCTCTGCTTAACATACAAGGCCATGTCAAACCCAGAGCTGTTGGACATGCTACACTTAAAGAAATCCCAATCCCTCAGAGCTACACGCTCCAGGGATCTAAACCTTGTCATCACAATAAACAAAACATGCTGGAGGGATAGGTTCCTGACCCAGAGACTCCCCAGACTCTGGAATAGATTGCCCATACATGTCAAGCAGAGTGCCTCTTTGGACCTCTTCAAGAGGTACCTTGACGATTGGATGGGAGAAAGGAAATTCACCCCAGGGATCACGTCAGTCGCCCTGCTAGACAGGGGTCCAGGAAAGTAAATAATGTGGGAAGAAATAGCCAGGGAATTGTTATGGCTAGGCTTGTATAGGCCCTAGGGCTGATAGCCTAGTACCAACCTATGAACCTATGAACCTATGAAATTACGATCCCTCATAAAATCCTCCAAGGCCAGCTTCGAGAGAAAAATTGCACAGGACACCAAAGACAATCATAAGGCTTTTTTCAGTTATGTTAGAAACCTGGGATGCAACTCCCAGACTTGTTCTGAGTTGATTCTAAACGACAAAAAATACACTGAACCCACAGACATCGCCAATATCCTGGCAGACAGGTTCAGTGCAAACTTCTCCCCCCCCTCCCCCCCAAAAGGGCAAGTATCTATCCCGGCGGAGGGCTGCCTCCCAAACATCTCAGATGCTCAGGTGAAGGCTGCCCTCTCCAAAGCAAAAAACACTGCTTCCATGGGACCAGATGGCATCCCAGGTTGTGTCCTACATGAACTACAAGAGGAACTAATCCCTCAAATAAAACAGCTATACAATCTCAGCCTCACTAGAGGATATGTGCCCACAGAATGGCGTACAGCAACAGTGGTCCCACTCCACAAAGGTGGAGCCTCTACGGACCCTGGAAACTATCGCCCCATAAGCCTGACTAGCTTAGTCTGCAAGGCTATGGAGAGGATCATCATGGAGCTCATAAACAAAGACATTGGGGACCTACAGACACTAGATCCTACCCAGTTCGGCTTTGTCAAGGGCAGATCCTGCCTTTTGAACCTGGTTGACTTCTTTGAAACAGTCACCAAAGCCATAGATGAAGGGAAGGTAGTCCACACAGCCTATCTGGACCTTGCAAAGGCATTTGACACAATACCCCACTCGGGCATCATAGATAAGCTATCCAGCTTAAATATAAACCCCTATGTCACAAGATGGGTCGCAAACTGGCTCAAAGACAGAACCCACAGAGTGAGAGTTGCTGGAGCCATGTCAGACTCGAAACCAGTCACAAGTGGCATCCCACAGGGTTCTGTCCTGGGACCACTCTTGTTCGGTATATACTTTTCCGAGGTACAGGCAAACGTGGGAGGACTATGGCTCACCAAGTTCGCAGACGACTGCAAACTGGGTGCCATAATCAACTCTCCAGCTGACACAAACATCCTTCAAAAAGGTCTCACAGAGACAGATAACTGGTGCCAGTGCCATGGTT